>NC_134870.1:73310810-73448310 GCF_049852395.1 Peromyscus maniculatus bairdii | reverse complement strand
CACACAACATGCCTGCCTCCTTCAGAGACATCTGACCTTTTAAAATTAATGTTATTCTCATTCTACATTATGATCAGCACGGAGTCCGTAAAAATAAAGAGGAAGCTTTTCAGAGGTCATAAAAATAAAGAAAAATTGAAATCACTTCTGCTGTAGAGAGGATTTTCTTCGTGTTGAGGATTATGCTGTGTGTTGGCACATCAGAACAAAAGGACTTAGAATATATTAATACAGATATGTTTATTCGGATCAGACGTTATTTCTCAAGTACTTATGAACATAACAAGTTGAAAGCAAGTAAGATAGAGCCGAAGTACACTCAAATCTTCCCTAATGCTTTTTTTTATACAAAGATGCATACCCAGAATTTCTTCATCACTATTCTTATGAAATTAAATAAAATAAATATTTAAAATATAGTCTGTTTTTGCAGGTTTTTATATAAGGAATTTAAAATCAATATTTTGCTAATCCATACAATGTTTTATTTAGCAATATGAAGCAGATTAGTACACTACCTTTGTGTTCCCTCTGGGGCGATCTGCTTGGGCCAATCTTCTCTGCGTGGCCCCTTTTTTTTGCTCCCTTCAGTTCTGAAAGTTCTCATGCCTAGTAGGCAGATACTCTCTTCCCCACCTGCCCCAGCCTTCTTATGCTTTCAACAAGGTCCTTAACTGAGCACAGGTTCTCAAGTGGATAAATCCCGGCAGATTGTCCTTTTCCTCTATGGATTTGCTTTGGTGTTTATATCGAAAAACTAGTGCTATGTAGGAGAGTTTCTCCATTGTGCTTTGTGTTTTATATTTTTATGATGTAATTGAAACATATGATCCCTTTGAAGCTGGTTTTCTGGTTTTTTTTTTTTTTTTTAGTAAGCCATTTAGTTTGAAGGTGATTTTTTTCTTTGTGCTTTTCTCCTCCTGCCCCGTCCATTGACCAGCTTCCTCTCACGAATTATTCTGCCCCTTGTCAGTATTCTGCTAAGCACATTTGTGAGTCTACTTTTCCACTTCTGGGTTCTCTACCAGTTCATTAAAAGGACTCTATTGTCTATCATGTGAAGCCCACCATGGTGTCCATCACTGTTGCTATTGCTAAGACTATCAAGAAGAAAGACGTCCAGACTCTCTGACTTTAAGGACTGTTTCAGCTCTTGAAGGTCCAGTGCTTTCCATAGAAAATATGCATGAACTACTTGGATCCATAAGCCATCTCACTGAGACTTTGATGGGAATTACAAGACCCCTGTAGAATACTATTGGGATAATTGACCTTTTATCTGTGTTGAGGCTTCCAAGCCATGAACTCACAGTTTTCATCAACTTGTTTTGCATTTGGGTTTATTTCATTAGAATTTGATATTTTCCAGCCTTTGGATCTTGTATTATATTATATTTACATGGACTTGTTTTATTTTCTTTATAATAATTATATATTACAATTATTCTCCATTTCATTTGCATGTACTCACTGGTGGTATCTAGAAGGGTTGGGATCTTATAAATCTTATATTCTGCAGCCACAGTAAATTCAGTTATTAATTCTATGATTTTGGGGGAAATTCCTCGAGATCGTCTATTGCACACATAATAAAGATCATTATATCTGTGCACTGGGGTGTGTCCTCAGGCAATGCTTGTTTCTGCTCATGTGTGTTTATTTCACAACCTGCATTTCCTTATATTAATATAGCCATGCCTTATGTGGATATTCACTTGCTGGCATGGTACCTTAGTTTCCATGATTTTAGTTTTAAATCATCTTTCTTACAATCTGATGTTTCTTGGTTTCTTGTGAGAGCACACTGTTGAATTTTTGTCACTTTTTTTTTGTTCTGTGATACACAGGGTCCAAAGCTGTGCCCTAATTGGTGCTGCTTATGCTACTTACAGTATAGGTAGCTATTGATTTCCTTAAGCCTCAACTCTGCTATTTCATTTGCTTGTATTGTACTCTCTTTCTTGGTTCTATGTTTTATTTCATTTTGCCATCCTTGGTGCTACTCATGCTTTATCGGGGATTTGAACTGTATTTTCTTACAGTCCTGATTAGCTTTCTGTTACTGTGATAAGCAGCACAGCCAAAGGCAACTTGCAGGTGCAAGGGGCTTTATTCGTCTTAAAAGTTATAATTCATCGTCAAGGGAAACAAAGGCAGGAACCTGGAGTTGGGAACTAAGCAAAGATCATGGAGGAACATTGCTTACCAGTTTGCTTCCCCTCAGCTTGCTCAGTTGTCTTTTTATATATCCCAGGACCTAGGGATTGTACTGCCCACAGTGGACTGCGCCTTCTTATACCAGTTAATTAGCAATTAAGAAAATGTTCCACAGACATGCCCACAGCCTAGTCTGAGAGACATAATTCCTCAGTGCGATTCACTCTTCCCATGTATGTCTAGGTTTGTGTCAGCTTGACACAAACTCACCAGCACAGCTCTTTGTAATGGCTTTAATTGCACTATGTTCTTGGTGGTGTCTATGGCACCCACCCCATTACAGGTTTTCATCTTTACATGTGAAGCAGGTATACTATCTTTCACTGAGGTTTCTTATCTACTTGTCCTTCTGAGTACCCAGTACTATCAGATGATGGGGTGGTTTGTGGTACCCCTTGGTGTGGTTTAGGACACTCCTGGGAAGGAGACTGTGCTTACCCAAGCACATGCTCTTGCATCGTCTGGCCTCCCTTGTGCGAACACTCTGAGATTATTTCTTTGACCATTTATTTTCCCCTTAAGTAATTCTTCAGGAAGAACTGCTAGGGCTTCAGAGACGGCTCAATGGTTAAGAGTGTCAATCTCTCTTGCTGAGGGCCAGAGCTCAGTTCCCAGCACCCACATAAGGCAGTATCACCTGTAACTCCGGCATCAACCATTCTCTCTGGCCTCACCTACACTGCAATCATGTCCACACACCCACACAAAGACTCACACATGCCCACATTGACACTAAAAATAAAATCCTATAACAAATAAAGAAGAGCAACCAACATACTTGTCCTCTTCTGTTCTCATTTAAGAGTGTCTCTATTTCCCCGTTATCACCACAGGATGGTCCTCAGTCCTCTTGCAGCGCCTGGACTGTGAGTTTGGGAGGAGAACCTGCTGTCACTCAGGTCAGAGTGTAGTAAAACCTACACCTTTCTTCTAGCTGAGCTCAAGACTTTCCCCGAACCTCTGGGATGTCAAGTAAGAGGATCTCACCTTAGCTTTATTGAGGTCATCCTCTCTGGTGCACTCAGCCTTTCTGATCTGTGCTTGCGTCAATTGTTGCAATGATTTCAGCTGTAGTCCTCCCACACGCTCAGCCTCATTGCCGGCTTTGCTTCTTAGGTTACTATTACAAAACATTCATTCTTCACTGTGCCCTTCGGGGTGCTAGAGCTGCCTCTGTTCCTCTCGTTATACTTTCTCTCTATTGTCATGGTGGTGTAAATCCTTCTGGTTCACCCACAGAATCACCAGCTCCTTCAGCCTTAGCTTCTAGAGCTTTCAGTGTGATTTTACTTTCAGTGATTTCAATTTTTAATTCTGTAATTTCCCTTTGGTTACTTAAAGATAAAAGTTTAATTATCTTGCTGGGTGTGTGTGTGTGTGTGTGTGTGTGTGTGTGTGTGTGTGTGTGTTGCATGCACATACATGTTGAATGTGTGCCCCTGTGCATGCACATTCGGGGCCAGAGGAGGATGCCAGGTGTCTTCCTCTGTCTACGGTTTATTCCCCTGAGACAGGGTCACTCAGTGAACACAAAAGTCCTTATACCAGGTTGGTTAATGAGCATCTGGGGTCCACCTCACCTGTCTCCACACACCAGTGCTGGGGTGACAGGTACTTGCAGCCATGTCTTGCCTTTATGTGTGTGCTGTGTATTTGAACTCAGGTCCTTCTGCTTGAAGAGCAATCATTCTTACCTTCTGAGCCATTGCCCAGATCTCTTTGCTGCAAGAGTTTTATTTCTATTATTTGTTTCAGGGTGATTTGTTGCTGACTCCTGGATTCTTTCTGTAGAGGTTTCTTAGGACTCCTGCTGGACGGGGCGGGAATGATGTCTCAGAGGGTAAGAGTGCTCACCGCTTTTAGAGGTGACCTGGTTTTGGTTCCCATCACCTCCATGTAGGCTCATAACTGTCTATAACTCCAGTTCCTGGGATTCTGCACTTCTCTGCAGGCTCCTGTGCATACACGGTGCACATACATACACTCAGGCACACACATGTACAGATAAAAATGAAATAAATACTGTAAAAGTCCTTCCTGGGGAGTCTAGACACTCCAGGTACTTTGTGTGGGTAGTACTGTGCCTTTTACTCAGCCTATGCAGGAGCTCAGGTGGGCGAGCCTGTGAGACAGACAGTACGTGGTGATTCATTCTTCATTAGTTGAAAAATAATAGGCTTTTCGAGTTTGTGGTGCCAAGAATCCAGGAAGCCATAAGTGCTTAGCACGGAGGGTCTTGATAAACTGCCCTTTTCCGGGCTTTGGGGAATATGAGAAACACGCATGAAGTGGCCTGTACACAGATAGTTATTCCAAAGTGTCTGGAGCTAGAGAGTAAGTTCTGGGCTATAGATAAAGCTGTTGAGTCATCAGCATATAAATGATAATTAGTGCTTTACCTAGGGATCAAGAAGATGGGAATAAGGAGATAAAATGGCAATGTGCAAGAGGAACAGAAGGTAATGACGGAGGAACAGTAATAAGAAGAACCCCACAGGGAAAACAAGGGAAACATAACAGAAAGAAGTAAACAGAGAGAAGGAAAAGCAGAGAAGGGACTTGATTCGGTCACTGAAACTGAATGGGGTTAACCTACCTCACCAGCATGCTGAGTGAGCAGGAGCCCAAGTTTCTGCCTCTCTGCAGCGAGTGCTGTAAAACCCTGCTGCGGTGATGTCTCCTCCCTCGTGTGTCCTGGAGAGGTCTGAACAGAACTGTGATGAAGCCTGGTTCCGTAGGGATGACTGTCTCCACACATCAGCCAATAGCAGTTGGGCTTCTGGGCCTCTGCCTGCCTCGGGCCCACGCAGACTACTCTGAAGGTCCTGGGCTGGGAAGATGGCTTTAGTGGGTGAAATGCTTGCCGCTCACGTATGAGGATCTGAGTTTGGATCTCCAACACCCATGTAAAAGCCAGGTGTGATTATGTGTGTCTGTGACCCCAGTGCTGGTCAGGCCGTAGCTGAAACTAAGCCCCCAGGTTCTGCAGGAGATCCTGTCTAAAATAACGAGGGTAAGGAGCAAAGCAGGGAGAGTCCTGGTGGTAACCTCATCTGGCATGCACACGCCAGTGCACCAGAAACACATGTGCACACACACACACTCACACAGACACACACACTCATACACACACTCACACAGACACACACATTCATACACACACTCACACAGACACACACATTCATACACACACTCACACACACACACATTCATACACACACACAGACACACACATTCATACACACACTCACACAGACACACAAATTCATACACACACTCACACAGACACACACATTCATACACACACTCACACAGACACACACATTCATACATACACTCACACAGATACACACATTCATACACACACTCACACAGACACACACTCTCACACACACTCACAAATAGACAAAGCTCTTTGGGTGACCCTATCCAACTGAACACTTTATCAGGATTGTACACAATGGTGACTTTCCTTATTTCTCCCTTCTCTGGCTCCCATTACTGCTGGATGGCTAGTGATGAAAAGCTGGATGGTTGGCTCACTCACCTCTTTGACGTCTCTTTCATGCTTCTCTTTTTTAAACCAAGTACTCACTTTGGAGAACATCGCCTCATGTGGGATTTATTCCTGCAAAGCCAAGCAAATCAAGGATCACTCGGTCCCTGTTACCCAGGGCTGGTGCCGTGGCCTGGTACCCAGAGCTGGTGACGTGACCTGAATACCACTTGAGCCAGGCTGACTCAGTAGCTCCATGCTTCCTGGCCACCCTCCTGGTTGCATTCTGGTGGAGATTAAGAAATGTGCTAATCTCTCAGAACCTCACGAGTCGTACTCCACGGTGGCTTGGTGCATGCTGGAGTTGGCACCTCCTGGGGCAAGGGAGCCAAATGTTACATTTTCGGGAATGTTGTGAGCCAGCTGACATCAAGTGGTTAGCTTGAGAGCAGCCTCAGTCGGAGACTGGCAAACACCGCGTTGGGCTTTTGGGTTTTTTTATTTGGAAAAAAGCTAATCATGACCAGAGCACAGCTAGGGTCATCTTTAGAATCTTTGGATGGTAGTTTGTCAATTTTATTTAAAGCAATCCCTTTATCCCGTCGTTTTACCTTTTCTAATTATTTGGCATTTCATTTTGTTAATTAGCATATTTCATCAGGTCTCAATAGCACCCGTAGCTTTTGGTACCCACAACCTGGACTAGCCCATTTGATATACATACAAAATCTCCTCGCATCAGCGAGAGGGAGGGTTCTAGAAGCGCAGAGCTGTGGTGAGGGAGTGGTAGTTCCAGGAGCTGGTTCCAGAGATACCCCATGCCTGTGGTAGGACAGAGCCCTGGAGGGATATCAGTTGGGATGCAGCACACACAGTCCCGAGAGGGAGAAGGAGGCTGGAGATGGCCCAGTCATGCATCAGGTGCTGTGGATGAGGATGCTGGCCCTCCATGGAAGCTGCTGGGGCTTACACCTGCTCCCCTGGAGTGGCTGCTGGCTGCTGGGGCCGGAGAAGTCCTTCTCACCTCAGTGTTCCTCTCTGTATGAATACATCCCTGTTGTAAGCCTGCAGACAGTGGATGGGCTGGCTGCCTGCGTTTGCCCATTTCCTAAATGTATCCCCCTGTGGGGAATTCTTTACACAGAGAGAGGACGAGAGATGAGCATCTTCCAGTGACAACCGTGGTACAAGCAATGTGAGGTCCCAAACCACATGCGCCTTCCACCCTCTGTGCACTCGCCCACACCCTCTGTTTAGCTAACCTGCCATCGCTCACATAGAAGAGCTCCCGTCCTTTCTCAAGAAGCGAAGGGCTGAATTTCACTGAGTGTGGTGCCTGCCTCTGGCTCTTGTATCACAGGTCATAAACCAAGGGGCAGGCTGTGTTTGCCGTGGACAGGGAAAGAAAGAGGAAATGAAGACAGAGTGCAGCCAAAGATCCAGCAGGGACTTCTCTTTAGCACACCCTATCCTCAGCAGGAAGCTGGGTGCAGGCTAGGTGGATGGCATTTCAGAGGAACAGGGTGCCTTCGAGGCATCACTGGGCCCCAACCTCTTTCTTTTTCATGCTGTTTCCCTATCCAGCTTTTTGAACTCAGCAGTGCATTTCATAGACATTCGAGTGCTCCAGTCTGAGGGAGGGAGGCCAGCAGACTGGCCCTGTGCTGTTTGGATGTAGCTCAGGGCCCTAACCTCCATAATCCCACATAGAGATGGATGGAGGCAGAGTGGGGAGGGGGAATCCTGAGGTGGGTGAGTGCCACATGCCACAGATATCAAGTTTTGGGCAGAGCCAGAGCTAGTCAATTTGATCACAGTAGGAGGTAGCCATCATGCTTAGCAACAGGGGTTTGGCAGAAGGGTGAAGCTGGAAGGGAACCCAGTGATTTGGAGTAGAGAAGGAGGGGTACGAGGGAGGAGGAAAGCCTCTTGGTTTTACTCTTAAGAATGTTTAGGTTGTATACATTCATTTATTTTGTAAAAGCCTTTCTGCTTTTCTTTTCCATTTTATATGTATTTTTGTCTGATACAGAAAGACAGAAAAGCTGTGTATAGCGTTTCTTGCTCCACAGCATTTAAGCAACTGAGAACACTGTGTAGTGCTTGCGTCAGGGTAAGCATACCCATGTCCTCAAACAATTGTCGTTTCTTTATTAGCTCTTCTTTATTAGAACTGAGAGGACATTGCTGTCATCACCTGCCTACCTGTCACCAGTGGCACTTGCCCACACTCCATGACCACATGCATCTTCTCGAAGAACCTGGATGAGACTGGAACGAAAAAGCCCCTCCTGGAGACTAATTGCAGGAAAAGGGGGAGGCAGGAGCCAAGGAGCAGCAGGAGGTCCTACTGTGCCCATGATGTTCAGGGCAGGGGAGATCTGAATGGAGAGGGGACACCAGTCACCGCCAGGTAAGATGAGCACAAAGGAGTCTCGTGTGACATGTACTCACTCCACCGGGAGCAAAGTAGGCCTGTTTTCAGTACACAGAGGATTCTCTGTGCTTAGGAGACTCATTGGTGAGCATATCCTGTTTTCAAAATTATAAAAAAAAAGATATAGTGATCTCTTTACCAAGACCTAAATGTCTTTAATGTCTCACACAGCACTGACTCCAAATTGTCTGTTTTCCAGAGAACCAAGAGTGATATATTCATTCTGATATTTGTTGTATTAAGTAAATATTTAGGTAAACGAGAAGCAATTCCAACCCTAGAATCTACAATTCTGTTTCCTGTTGCTCCACTCCCCAGGGAGCTATTTAAAGAACCTTACACGACACTATATTGCTATTTATCAAAACTCTTTGAGCACTGCATGATGTTAGTCATAGTTTATGACTACCAGGCAACGTAAGATTGCAGATAACACAAATCTGGTATCTAAAAATCTATCCGTTGGATAGAAGGACATGGAGTGGGTTAGTTTATAACCTTGAATGTTTTTATCTGCTGGTAGATAATCTCCTAAAAGTAGTATTATTCCTGATTTTGCGGTGTTCTTAAAGAAAACAACTTGTGTAGTGTCATTCATCACAATTACTTTAATGGCAGACTGCTCAAACAGCATCAGACCGGCCACTGTCCACATCTAAAATAGGAGCCCAAGTCACTGGTGCCCCTTTGTAACTTCAGAGGCTGTTTGCATAGCAACATTCTCCACTGAAAGAAGTCATTCACAGGCTAAAAGGGAGCAGCCGGGGGAAAGCCACTGTCTATAAAGTTGGCCAGGAAGAATCGTATTTTGATGGAATTGAGATTGTATCAACTTGAACTTCTAAGAGAAGAGAATGGTTTTGAAATTTTTGTTAACCTTTTAAAGTTGATTTATTTCTGAAAACCTGTATTGAGGATGAAAAGAACCCTTCTTCTCTGACTTAAAGAAGGCATCAGAAATACAAATATACTGTTCTTAATGGTTCATAAAAAATACCTTGATTCCTGTTCATGATATATATATACATATTAAAAAAATGACATTCCAGAATGCCTTCCTTCCCAAGGCCGATAAAAGTTCAAAACTCCTGTCAGGCGTCAAAATTCAATTGCCTTAGAAAAGCAGCGAGTGTGGCTCTGAGAGTGCTTTGAGCCTCCCACCATCCAGCTAACAAAGCTCCCTTCTCCACTCAGCGCCTGTCACCACTTGTGACCCCACAGTGAGCCCTCGGGATCTGACGTGGGTGCTAGTGTGGGAGACGGAAAGACCGAATCGATGCAAAAACATATTCATTCTAAAACAAGCAGAATGTGGTTCCAAAATTACGTGAGTTAAACAGTTGCGATGATGCAGTCAACCTGCTGCCGTGGAACAGCTCAGGCCTTTCAATATATGAAATCATTTGGGACGAGAGACAAGACTTTGTGAAGAAATATTTGGCCCAGAAGGCCCCATTCACAAAACTTAGGACTATTCACTGGTCCATCCCTCTGCCATGATCCATATCTTTACCATCATCCACCCCTCCACCATCCATCCATCCATCCATCTTCTCCACCCATCTTCACCTTAATCATCACTTCACCGTTTAAACATCTCCTCGGCCCTCTGTCATCCAGTTCTTCTTTACACACCCACCCACCCACCGCACTCACTCTTGGCTCACTGTCCACCCTTCTGTCCATCCCTTTCTCCAATCCGTCCCACTTCCACAACCCATTCCCTGGTATCAGAGTTTCTATGAGATGGTGGGCTCTTTTAGACAGTAAGAATGCCGCTTGGGGAAGGCATGGCCTCGGCACCCCGCAGTTCTGTAGGAGAAATACTCGGGTGTTTGAGAAATTACAGTCAGCCCTACGTAGGCCTGTAAATGGGTAACTGGCTTCCTGGATAACTCAAGGTTAAGAAGGGCTGGGGTTGAAGACTGAGACAGTTCTCCAGAAAGGTATCAAGAAAAGAAAGAGAATTTGTAAAGAGCGGAAGGACACAGAAGGGCAAAGGAACACTGAGGACTTTGGTACAGCTGCAGCACGGCGTCAGGAGGAAAGATCCAAGTGCCATTTGTAAGTTCAGTTTTCAAAGTGTTTGATGATGGCAGGCCCATTTAGTTAAAGGCTGCTCTCACATTCCAATAAGAGAAAAAGGACCTGGGTGTTATTTTCCTGCCTTTATTCTCAGGTGAAGGCAGACAGGCCACCAGGGGGACGGGACGGGACACTCGTTTCTGTTTCCAGGACAGAACACGTGCACCGCGAACATTGTCGTCAGCAGTGGGTCTGCGAGGGGAGTGGGTTTAACAGTGAGACTTGGAGCCCTCCTGTTGCAAGCACAGCACGCAGAGCATGTGTCTCACTGGTACAGTTCAGACATTCACTCTCGGCAGCACCCTTGCAGAGGCGTGGCAATTATTTGTGCCTAGGGCTAATGAAAAAAACACACCAGAGTAATAGCTGATAATAATTCAGAGTCTAGAAATCTGAAATATTTTTGTGTGGGGGGATCCCCTCCACAACAACTACACACACACACACACACACACACACACACACACACACACGCACACACACACAAGCACACACACTCAGTCATGCACTGAACATCCTTTTTATCAAACGAACAAATGCTAATGAAAAGGAAGTTTGACTGAAGGCTAGGGTGACTCCCACTTCCTTGGGAAGAGTTTCTGGGTGGCTCCCTGCTGGTCATTGCAGTCGGAGTTCTCTGGTATATGGACAGTGACTATACCTCTGTGAGCTGTGGCAAGTGTCGTCTGCTCTTCCTGTCAACCTCCCCATGCACAGACACTTTCAAAGAACCGAGCCAATAACCAACAAAAACGCCAATGCAGGATGGGACGTTTCGTGGTGGCACAGCAGCCACCACAATCTGTATCTGATGGGATGGGGCCTCTCCAGAGTGGTCACCCTGGGGGAGGCTAAGCCCTTAACATCTCAGCTGCCAGCCCTCCCTGAAGGAAGCTCTCCAACACTTCTTAACCCTCCCCATCGAAGCCTAAGCCTGCTTCCTCTCTGCCCCCTCTTCTAGGAGAGGGAGCAGCTGGTCCCCTCCTCCACATGATAGCCCTTCACATCCTGAAGACGCTGCTATTAGGTCAGCTCCCAGCTCCAGGCTAAGTGAGCGTAGATCCTTTAATCTTCCTTCATAGCTCCTATTTTCCGAGTCTTTAATCGTTTCTGCTGCTCTCTACGGAATCCCTTTCAGCTCGTTAAGCCCTGGTGTGTCACCTCTTCAGAGGGTAGAGCAGGATGGTGGAAAAGCCAGGCAGCCCCAGCTTAGGAGTCTGCACCCTCAAAAACATAGCCAAGCCACCTCCCCAAATGTGCCTGTGATCTTTTGGAAGGGGGACAGACCCTGGGAAACAGTGTCTCCTCCACAGCCGGGGCGGGGGGGGGGGTGCGGAGCGGGGAGAAAAACCCAACAGCAGTGAGCAAAACACACCCACGAACAAAAGCAAAGCATGCACACGGCCTTCCAGCTTTCCCGGTGGCTGCCTCACTAGTTGCCATTTCCTTGTTCAGACTGTGCAACAGTTTCGATGTGGCTTCTCCTCATTTTCCGGGTTCCTTTCCTTCCAATTACCAAACACTTCCACTACGTCACTTTTGTTCTGAGTCTAAGGTCCAGGTCCTTTTCCATCAAATTTCACATCCGTCATTTTCAGATTCAGCGTGGAGCCTCGGAGATAAAAACACAGCAGGAGGCGTCCGGCTGTCCCCCTGGCTGGTCTTTAGCCCCCCACTCGTTATCTCTTGGTGGGCTTCGTGGCACCTCTGGGTACCTGCTGCAAGGACAGGACCACAGTGAACCCTTGCCCACCCAGGAAGCGCAGGCTGACCGTCTGTGCTGTGTCCCCGTCTCCCTTGACCACGCATTGAGTTAGATTTCAGGGTCCTGATTAAATCTGGCCCTGTTCTCCGCGGTGTTATCTGCAGCTCCCAGCCCGGGTACACTGTGCACTTAATGAACTTGCTCTCTTTCCTATCATTCAGAAAATTGATGAAAGTGCTTAAACAGCATTGAACCCGGGATTCTCCACTGGGAGACCCCACTTGTTATGTTCTCTCATATCGATATTGAGCCATTTACAAGTATGCTTCAAGTGCGGCCACCAAGCATTGTCTTGCTTATGATTTGGGTCATCTTTTTTCCTACGTGAAGTAGGATTTCACAGGCTGGACACCAGCGTCCCAGGGAACAACTCAAAGTGGAGCTGTGTCCTTCCCTCAAGGGCTCATCTGGAATGCTGCTGTCCTGCCTTGTTAAAACCATCCTGTTGATTTGCTGTAAGAACAAGCTACTTACCAAAGCAGCTGTGCTTTCCAAAGAAGGAATAAAAGACTTCAAATATCTCACACCTTCATTCACATTCCTGTTTAAAAATATTGCAAACATATTTAAATTTGAAATGTAGACAGACACACTGTAGCCCCAGTTCTCAAATATTTTCAAATTCAAGATACTCTCTCTATATAGACACACACACACACACACACACACACACACACACACACACACACACACACACACACACACACTTACATTTCCCTGAAAATATCTCACTGTGGCTGACTTTGAGATACTTCAGCCTCAGCTTTGCTGCGTACTGAGATTCTGGCCCAGCACTGTTACTCAAGTTGAATGTCCTTTGCTTTGAAGCTGTCAATGTTCTTACCTCCAAAACCAAAAACTTTTCACAGAAATCTAGCCATCCTTATGGAATAATCACTTCTCCCAGCCCTAATGAGGAAGAGTGGGTGGGTAGTTCCTGCCCTTCTCAGGCCACATCTGCCTCCTCTCTTGATAAAGCATGGCTGCTAAGCCAAGAGCTTCCAAGAAAGGTGTGGTTTCCCATGAGGGAGGCATTCCTTTCCTTGACTTCTGAAGGCCTCACCTAGTTTTGTCTTTGTGTTAGTTAGCAGCACAGTGCTAGCATGGCATCTTTATCTTGGCTAAGAAGGGCCAGAATCCATTCTGTTTTAACCTGTCTGCATGAAGGGGGAGTATTCCTCCTCATTTAGAAATGAAATAATATTGTTTCAAATGTGGCAATTTCCTTTTATTCTTGAAACAAGCAAACTGTAAATTGTCAAACAGAACAGGATAAAAGCATAATTACTGCTTTTATTTATTCATACCATATTAATGTAATATAATTATCCAGTAAGCAGACAGAATCTTATGAATATTCAACAACCACAGAAAACCAAAGCTGCAGACTAGTTACTCTCAGGAACACATAAAAAGAAGAACTTTAAAGACTGAAATAATTTTTCTCTGTTTTAAAACAACATGTGTGTACAGCTTAAAAACCCATGCCTTTGAGAGTAGAATGGCTCAATTAAAGACCAGAAAAAAAAAACCTTGGATGAGGAGCAAATGCCTGGTCTTAAAAATAAGCTGGTAGATAAGGGTTCCCCTCAACTTTTGTCTTATTCCCTCCAGTTAACTTTAAGACCTCCAAGAAAAACAACAAACAAAATAAAAGCAAGAAAACCTGGACAATCTCAGCAGTAAAAGAAGAAAGAAAATTGAACCATTTTAAGCAGTTGGGGACTTATGTGGGCAGTGGGCATAGTATGTCAACTTCTAGGGAACCAACATTAGTAATGGACCAGAGGCCCATCCGTTATCAGAACAGATCAGGCAATGTCTGGAGGTCAGAATTTTGGGCTGGGCTGGGGGAGAGATGCACCATAGCAGGTAGAGGAGGTTCCTGGATGTAAAGCTCAGTTCGAGTCCCAGGGTGGCAGGGGAACAGCCTGTCCAGCAGAAGACTGAGACCCTGAATGTAAACCTAGCCTTCATCAGGAGATACAATATATGCAGAGTCAGAGTCCAGTAGTGCTGGGCCAAATACACAGACCTTGTGGCTGGAGGAATCAGGGCTCAGAAAGCTGTGCAGACTCTCAGTGTCTATCCTAGAAGCTCTGTGTAAAGTGTGGACTCCCCATGTACAGCCTGGGCTCTTTTCCTTCATAATGAGATGGCTCATGTGCAGCCTAGACTCCAATTTCATAATGCGGATTCTCCATGTGCAGCCTGGACTCTGATTTCACAGTGTGGACTCCCCACGCACAGCCTGACTGTTTGTCTTGACAGTGTGGACTCCCCATGTACAACCTGACTGTTTGCCTTGACAGTGTGGACTCCCAGTGTTCAATCTGAACACTCAACTTTCAGGTTTGATTAAGGAGATTTGGTACACGCATTCACCAGCTTTGAAGACAAACAATTGCTGTGCACTTTCTCCCCCAGGTCAACACTGATGTGAAGGAGACACAAGAAAGACTTGACTGTAAAATCAAGCAGGTCAGTCTTATGCAATATATTCTGTCTGTGCCTTGGCCTTATCAATCACTTTCCCTTATTTTACCTAATGAGGAAATAGATTTTGAACATTGTGCATTTTTGCTTTCCTGTTACAGATAGAGAAACAAAAGTGGTGAGAGAGTAAATTACTTTCCAAAGGTAATTTCCCAAGAGCTGGGAGGAGTATCAATTCATTCATTCACTCACTCCATGGCTATTAGCTGAGTAGTCACCGTGTCCTAGCTGAAGAGGGACAGTGATGAGAAACACACAGCGTTCCATCTTCTCTATGTCACAGTCCAGAGTGGAGGAGAGCATCTGGGTGCTAATCACACGGAATCCGTAGGCTTGTAACAAGGTGGTGGACATCACAAAAATGTAAAATGCAAGCCCCTGAGTATCCCGAGCTCAGGAGCATGAACAGAGAGACTCCAGGGGGAAATGCACAGAGGTTGCTTTAGCAAAGAAATGGTGTAGGCGGTGGGCACGAAGGAGGAGATGCTGTATGTGGTGAGGCTGGAAGGCAGGCCAGGAACCTACAGTTCCACCCTGATTGTCACCACCCGTCCATGTCATTCTCAGAGGTGTTCGGGTTGAGTCATGTGGTTCTCTGAGCTCTTCCTTTGCTTGTGAGCACTGAAAAGGAACACCTCATGTGTTTGCACACTCAAGAGTTGTGCTGGATGATGTTTCTTGTCAACTTGACACTTATTTGGGAATACAAACGTCAACTGAGAAAATGCCTCCAAACTGGGCATGGTGGCACACAACTTAATTCCAGCGCTCAGGAGTTAGAGGCCAGCCTGATCTACAGCGCGAGTTTCGGGGCAGCCAGGAGTACATAGAGAAACCTTGTCTAACAAAAAAAAAAAAAAAACAGAGAAAGAGAGAGGGGAGGGGTGAGAGAGAGAGAGAGAGAGAGAGAGAGAGAGAGAGAGAGAGAGAACATGCCTCCATTATATTGCTTGTAGGCAAGTCTGTAGTATATTTTCTTGATTAATGATTGATGTAGGCTGACCCAGCCAAATGAAGGTGGGTAGGTTATCCTGATTTGTATAAGAACATAGGCTGAGCAAACCTTGAAGAGCAAGCCAGTAAGCAACACTCCTTCATGGCCACTGCATCAGATCCTACCTCTAGGTTTCTTTGAGTTCCTGCCCTAACATCCCTGAATAGAGGCCTACAAGTAGTAAAGTGAATTAAACCCTTTCCTTCTCAAGTTACTTCTGGTCATGGTGTTATATTATAGCAATAGAAACCCTAACTAAGACAGGAAATTGGTACCTTACTATGAGATATTGCTTTGACAGGTCTGACCATGCGTTTTTGGGAGGATTTGTGGTGGCGTTTTAACTTTGGGCTAGAAAAGCCATTAATTGTTCAGAGCTCAGGACTGCTCTGTGGGAGCTTGGAAGATAAAAACATTGAGAGAAATGCAGACAACGAGGGCCAGGCTTGTGAAGCTGCAGAGGGAGTTTGAGAATCCCTTAAGTTCACAATTGGACCTGTCCGATACTGTGTATTAAGATTCGGTGGTTCCACTCAGCTCGGAACTGTGGTTAAGAGACAAGAACCACTAAGGTGAAAACTTGGCTTTGTTGGAGCAACAGATGCTGCTCAGCTTCTGCTGGGTGCTGCTGTCCTACCCTAATTTACCCTACTTGCTCCTTCCATCAGTATGTGAATATTAATTTTATAATTAATAATTTGAATATAATTTTATAATTTAAAAAATCAACATCAAATAAAGATCCCCTGTAGTCACTCAGAGGAAAAAAAGGATATTTTCCCTGAAAGATAATTATTCAGTTTATAATTTGCTGTTTAAAAACTGTGTTGAAGGATTAAAGGCATTCTCCCACTAAAGTCTATTTGGGTGAATTAGTGTGAGGGATAAAACAATGGTGTCTCAGGATTTCTATTGCTGTGATAAAACACCATGACCAAAAGCAGCCTGGGGAGGAAACATTTTTTTTCATTTTACACTTCCAGATAACAGTCCATCACTGAGGGAAGTCAGGGCAGGAATCTGGAGGCAGGTGTTGAAGCAGAAGCCTTGGAGGGGTGCTGCTTGCTGGCTTGATTATCCTCTCCAGGACCACCAGCCCAGAGGTGACCCTGTCCACAGTGAACTGGACTCTCCCACACCAATAATCAATCAAGAAAACGCACCACAGGCCAGTCTGCTGTGGGGGCGGGGGCGTATTTTCTAAAGTGAGTTCCCTCTTTTCAAATGACTCTGGATTGTTTGAAATTGACATAAAACTAGCCAGCCCAAGAGTTACAGATATGAAATAAATGTATTCTATGTCGATGCCTTAAAATATATTGTTGGTTCAGCAGAATACAAATATGAGTAAGAGTCAATCTATTATTTTACTTAACCAAGAAGAGGTGTGGCATAGACATTGATTCCACATAGTTATCCGTTCTACGTGGGTGTCTGGGAATCTTTGGTAGAACAGTCAGGTGAGAAAGTGTGTAACTCATCAGCTGTTGTTCACACCTGTTACACAACGCACTTTTTTCTCCTTCACCTTTATAAGTCATTGATTCCGCTGAGTTCTCCTGACTCATCACTCCACCATGTGACTTGTGGGCATGCTGCCTGGCGGGATGGCCTTTCCAGAACAATCATCTGCCTTACTTGCCCTTGGCTTCAGCTTGGTGTTTGCCATAACCAGAACTCCAACAGAGGTCTTAACGTAATAGGTGGATTCAGAAATTAATCTGTAGGGACATTAGGGTGTCCAGATGGTGGGCCAGCCTACCAGTGGAAACTTCTGGAAACCTAGGCACACTGGAAAGAGACAGGTGTGCAGCACAGCAGAGGATAGTCACTGTGTCCCCATGCACATGTCGGAAGAGCATGTGAGCTTCAGGGTGTCTCACTCTCTTCTCGTCACAGAGGCACTGAGATGACAGATGTGCCCAGATCCCACTTAGGTTCTGGGGATTGGAACTTCTGGCCTCATGTTTACAGGGTGAGCATTTCACCTACCGAGAAATCTCATCAGTTTAATACCTTTAATATCAGCTTAATGGTAAAAGTCACAATTCTCCCTGGACATTCAAAATATAAAGGCATGTAGTAAATAATGTAGCAACTACCTTTATAAAGGACAAACAACAGAGAAAATGGGAGAATGATACGAAGAGAAAATCCTAACACTTCTTCCTGTGAAGTAGATCATGGGAATAAAAGTGATGTTACTAAGGAAATAACACTGGGTCATGCAAAGAAGCATTCCAGCAAATGCTTCATATCAAAATATAAAACACTGTTTCAAATACAACCTTCTTTGAAAGAATCATGCAAGAATATGTATTGTGTAAAAGAGAAATACGAACAATCATAGAGGGTAAGTAACGATAAAACTGGAAATCATAGCCTCACAGCAGCAGCCATGGGGACATCACAGCCTTGAGTATGTGTTGGCGTCAATGGAAGAACCTGGGGAAATTAACTGGATTTCCAACTCAGTAGGCTATGGAAATAGACAGACAGACAGACAGAAAGAAACTGCATAAAGGGAAAAATAAAAATAAAAGGAGAAAAGGTGATATGAAAAATGGAGAAATTTTATTTAATAAATCTAAGTTTTTTTTAAATGAGAAATCACACATTGCTCACATAAGCAATAATAATCGAAGCACTGAAGGGGAAATGGATAGGAAACGTATGAGGTTCCTTGAAAATAAATCTTGCAAATAAACTCAAACTTGAAAAAAAAAAAAAAACCAAAACAGGTAATTACCTAAAAAGAGCATGTTTACAAAACTAAGTTATATAAAACTCAAATACAGCAGATTCCGTGGAAGAAGAAAAAAATCCTGAAAGTTCTATATGGCTATTGTTCTAAACTATATAAGATCAAATAATACAGTGGTTCAAAATTGAGCCATGATATGAGGGTAGAAAAAAGTTTCCCATGTGTTTTCATTAAGAAAATAAGAAAACGACATATAAATCTGACAAAAGTGAGAAAGATCATTCGCTGAGTGCCATTCATTCCTGGAATATGACAGGGTAACAGGTAACAGAAACCTGTTGGCATGTGTCCCACCTTATTAACAGATGAGAAAAAAACTTGTAGATTTAATTTTAGATATGCAAAACCTTTTACTAAAATTCATACCTAATCCCTCATTTAATGAAACGCCCAGAGAAGTAATTCCTGATTTACATAGCTTTACAGAGCAGCTATCTTATTTCAACAAGATACACTAGGAACATGGTTTGAAGTCAAGAAGTCGGTATTGACCACTACTATGAGAAGTCACTGGTGACATTATAATCATAGGTAAGGTCACAGATGGGTAAAACCCCAACCACGGCTCCAAGGCCAGAGAAAGGACCTATTCCTCTCAGGTCTATAGCTCAGGCCTTTGGGATTCCAGCATTTCATTTTTTCACCTGTAAGCATACCAGTTGGGAAAATCTGATCAGCAGACATTTCCAGAACTGCCTAAGGCCTCTCTTCATTCTATCTGGCATCTGGCCCACATGGAACAAGAGCAAAGCCATCCAAAGGAGAATGGGGGGTGCCAATACACTGGCTTGGGGAGTGTGGTTGGGTGGGAAGTCCTTGAAAGGATGATTCTGTGTGGTCTGCTGAGGAGTCTATTCCCCGGCTGATACTCCAGAAATCATTGTCAAAGCAGAGGCAAGGGGGCATTCTGTCCTGTATCCCGAACATGGAATGACTTCTGCCCAAATGGCCCATGAGTGTGACTTGGGGAGAACTATTTAACCTGCAATGCAATAGCTTTCTCTAAAAGATAGAGGAAACACTGGAGCTCTTAGTATGACAGCATTTTAGATGGCAATGTTGTCTGAGCCAGGTGTTAAATGGTTATTATCGGTTAACAGTATGACTGGATGGTTATAAATCTTAAAACTCTGTATGTTTATTATGGAAAACAAAAGCATATTAGACGCAAGTTGAAATTGTTTTCTAATATAGATCATTGTTATAGATGTGAGCTGCTTATATTCTGTAACAAGTGATTTCAGTGTCTCATTGTGTAGCCTACACATACAGATGTGGATTTTTTTTTGAGACTAAGCTCATATCCTACTTTTTTCTCTGTTCCTTCACCACAGAGAGGTGAGGAACTAGCCTGTATCCCAAGGAGCATCAGCAGCATCTATAAGAATGAGCATCCCCATGGCACTCCAGGACTAAAACCAGAACTAGTGTGGACTGTAGATAAGCTTCAGTTGGTAATATGTTTATCTTACAAACACAAGACCTGAGTTCAATCCCCAGAATAGCACATTAAAAAATGCTGAGCTGAGCGTAATAATATGTGCTTATAATCCCACCCCAAAGGAGATTGATACAGGTTGGGACTGTATCCATCCCTTGGGATTCACTGCCAATCAGCTTAGGCTAACTGGTGAGGTCCAAGCAATTGAGAGATCTTGTCTCAAAGATCCAGGTGGGCAACTTCTGAGAAATGACAGCTAAGATATCACCTGTAATCCACATGTTCACACAAGCACATTCAAGCAAAAGAACATGACAGGTGCCCACAAACTCTAAATCTAGTTTATTGTATGAAACTAGGCACAGTAAACATTACAATGACTAGCCACAGTGACTTAGCAAGGTTACAATATGCTTCTACCAAGGTCACAATATGGCTTCTATCCACTAGCATAAGACTCGGGACTCTGATCCTGCCCACAGCACAGGAGAATGCTGCTTTGCCCTGCACCGACTTTCTCTGTCTTACTGACACCTGGTGCTCCTTGTAGTCTGGGTTTCCTCATTTCCCAAGCTGCTCTCATTGGAAGGAGCTGATTCTTATTCCAGATACTCATGAACTTGGCAGAGAAGCCTTGGCCAGAGAGTCTTCAAGCACAATCTTTATGAGTCATATGTTATTGCTATGACCCCACATATCCTGGGTGCTAAGGGGTGCACAGAGGCTCTACACAGCACAGGGCTAGCTGGAGCAGCCAGCCTCTGCTCACCTTGGGGGGTGCTCTGCAGGGCAAGTTCTTATGGAAAAATGCAGCTCATCACTGGTAGCTGTGTTTCTACATTTAGAGATTGAGCAAGAGTTAGAAAGAAATGAGCACATGGCCTGATCATGAAAGGATACCTCAAAACTTAAAGATTGATGGATGTAGCCAGGTTGAATACATTTTTAAAAATCTAGATTCATGTAATACAGTGATGAACAGTTTTACAAGTGTCTATGGGAAGTGTCTTGTAAGGACTGCAGGAGAGTCCACCTCCTGGTTGCATTACAGTTGATGCCAGCTTTTCTCTACTGGCATAGAACTCCTGTCTTTTTTATACTGCAGATGCATTGTGGGTAAGATTTAATTCCTATCTTCTACCATGTAGGAGTGAGAAAAGCTTCACAGGGCTTTTGGACATTGCCCCAAATGGTTTTGAGACCCTAGTTTCTCGCTCACAGTTAGGCTGTGCATTTATTTACAGCCTCCTCAGCACTGTTGCCTCAGCATGCCCAGATCTCAGCCCATTTTCCTGGTACACAGAGGTGGAGTATTGAGGCCTGAGCCATTTGCTCACTGGGCTGAGGTTCCTATCTCTGCCTCTGGCTATGGCCTCACAGTGTGTTGCCTGTTAATGTATTTCCCCTACTTTACCATGGAACCATTCTCATGCTAATGAACAGCAGTAGCCTTTTAAACTATAAAAAGAGCAACCCCTTGCCCATCTTGTGGATCAAAATAAGCCCCTACTTTGCTTGCCAACGTTATGCTCTCCGCATGGTCTCCTGTCAGGACTTGAAGTTGGGGATAGCTGCTTGTGTGGGATACCTGTCTTGCCATCTCTCCCATGCCTTCTGTATATTTAAAAAGTGTTTCTCTGTTTCCCTGCCCATCAAATACTTGCTTCTATTTCGGTATGATATCACTTCTCAAGTTTAATAGTTGTGTCTAGGAGTGTATGCACATGTGCACACACATAGGTAAACACATATGTAGATGCCAAGTTTTGTATTAGGTGTTGCTCTCAGTTGTTTCTCTATCTTATTTGGGGGACAGAATCTCACACTGAACTAAAGTTTACTGCTTTGGCTGGGCTGGCTGAGAAGTGAACCCCAATAACCTTGTCTCTGCTTCCCCAGGACAGAGATTTCAGGTGTGTGCCACAGTTCCCAGCTTTTGCATGGGTGCTGAGGATTGAACTCGGGGTCTCACACTCACATGGCACACACTTTACCCACTGATTGGTCACTCCGGCTCCTCACTTTTCACCTCTGATCTTCTATCTGCACGGACACTATCTTCCAGCTGAGGATTCCGCCTTGTCTCGCTTGCCAGCGGGTAATGAATCTTATCAGAAATGGCTATTGAGCCACTTTTCCATCTCCCATTGATTTGCAATACTAATTAATTTATGAATGCAAAGTTCATAACAGAGAGACCAGATTTTAGATGGTCTATTTCCTCTCCACTGATTCCTTTGTTTTCTGTTTGGAACCAACATTACTCCTTTTAAAACACTGAACTTTTACCTTGCTTTTCAGTTTTCTTTATGAAATGGGTATTTCTTGCAGAAAATGTGAATACTACAGACTCAAAATAGAGTAAAACCACGCCAAGTACTGCCAGCTCACAATGTTTGTATCTGTAACATTTGTGTCTAGCCCTGAAGCTGTGCTCTGCCACCCTTCTGTGGCTTTACTTTGCAGTGCTTGTCTTTGAGGTGGGTGGCATTTGAATTGTCTTGGGTTACTGACACACTACTGCTTCCTCCTGACACCCCCTTCAGGTTCCCACTAAACCCCAGCTCCCGAGAAGCTGTTCCCACCCCCACTGGTGGGAGTCCCTGAACATGCTGTTCCTTGCATTTCCTATTGCACCCACTGCTCTGGATGGACTCAGTATCTACCTCCTGTGCCTTGAGAGTGCAATCTTTCCTCACAAGATGGACTTGTCAGAGCTGACATGGGTCATCTCTTCTGAAGTATTTTCTTGCATCCCAGGTCACCAGCTCCTAGACCTTGATCTTCTGAAGCTAGAGGAAAATTGCAAAAATTGGACATAAGACTTGAGCAGACTTCACTCTCCTGTGTGAGGAGAGTCCTGGGCTTGGGAAACAGGAACAGAGGTGCCTCCAAGAAAGGTACTTTTGTGACCGACAGTGAGTATCTGTCCTAAACATCATGGGACTCATTTCCCATGAGTCTTGAAAAACAAAAGCGACACATGGAGTGGACTCCCAAAGCTCACCAGGCTGTGTAAGTGTGTGCACAGTGGCCTGGGGACCAAACTGTTTATGATGGAAGGAGATGGTTCATTTGACATATCAAAAACTGACACCAGAGACAGAGACAGAGGGCAAAACAGAAAGAATGGGGAGCCTGGCACTTGACAGCTTGTGCGTGTGCCCACGTGGGAAGGGAATGGAAGGTTCTTCGTGCAGCCGCCATGTGCGCAATCACAGTGGATTTAAAACTGCCTCAGAAGGAATCCTACTGGGAGTGTTTAGGTCCACAATTACAGTAAATGAAGATTCAGAATTAGCAAACGCATTTCACTTAATTAGAAGCATTAAGTAAGTACCACCACATGTACAGTAGCGTGCGTGCTGAAATGAGAAAAATAGCTGACCCCGAAAAAGTCTCTCTTTCTTTTATTTTAAGTCTCATTTGTCTTGTCTTTAAGGAACTATTAATATTTCTTCCGACTGGAAGATAAAATATGATGCAGATAAGGATAGCAAATACTTTTGACCTTAAAGATAGGTATACACATGTACACACGTGCACACACACACCCATACATGCACGCATGCGCGCACACACACCACACACACCCCGCATGCACACACATACATCACATGCACCACACACAGGAACACACACACACACACACACACACACACACTCATGCACACACACACACACACACACACACACACACACACTCGTGCACACACACACACACACACACACACACACCTGCATCTGCATGACAGGGACCTAGCCTGCCAGGGAAGAAGAGAATGACAGTATTGCCATAGAGAAGGTGACACAGTGCCCTTTTCTTGTCCTGACTTCTTGACTCCGACGGTTTTCTGTGTTACAATTCTCAGAGTCGGGGCTTAGGAGAACACTGTAAGAATCTGTCGTCAGGATCTTAAGGAGCCATGAGCGAGCTGGAAAGGGGAGAGAGGTGGGGAGTCTATAGGGAGGAGCAGATGATGGTAACAGCTCCATGGGGCCACAGCTCTGCCCCTGCACGGGGCCTCGGTGAGCACACTGGTTCTCTACAGCATCTTAATGGTTGTTTCTTAAAGGAAGGGAAGTGGTCCTATGTGTCTTCCTTTCTAGTTTTTTATTTTATTTTATTTTATTTTATTTTATTTTATTTTATTTTATTTTATTTTATTTTATTTTATTTTATTTATTGTTTTGGCAGTACTGGGGAGCAAATGTTATGGATTCCAGGCAAAGGCAGTACCACTGCACTCCCAGCCACACACCTTTTATTATAAGGATATATGTGTGAGGTTGACTGCGGTATCCTATGACCTGGTGACCTTTCATTGGCAGAGGACCCCTATCATGGCACCTCGAGCCTGACCACAAGGAACCCTGGTGTCACCACAGTGGGTATCGGTGTGGCTTCCTAACTTTTCATCCGAGCCACTTTCCCTTTCAAAACCATTGAGAGGCGCGGCCATCACAGTCTAGTGCCCGCCCACCAGCTGTCACGTGACAGTGCCGTCGACTCAGGAACACAGCCCAAGCCGACCAAGTCACCAAAGAGAACGTTGGCTTTCCCAGTGCTCACTGAGAAGGGAAACCATTTTCTTTATGACTTAACTTAAATCTGCCCTTCTTGGGTCAAGTATTTAAACAGATAATTGCAAGAATCAATTTTTCAAATGCTTGCGTGAGTATTTTTCTCCGTGTCTTCACCACATTTGTTAAATTTAGAAACTCCCATGATAATCATTATTCCATTCACAGCTGTTGCAAGAAGCGATTTAATAGAACATGCTCTCTTCTAAACCCAAAACTCCATGTCAAATATGTCTAACATATAATAAAGGAACAGAAAGTGCTCATGGGAAGCAGAAAATTGTGTTAAAAGTTTTTTTTCAAGGAATTTGAATTTCTCTATTTAAAAATGTATGGGGCAGGAGAAACAGCTTATTAGTTAAGAGTATGTACACTGTTCTTTGAGAAGACCAGAGTACAGTGTCCAGCACCCACATGGTGCAGCTGACAATTGCCTGAAACTGTAGCTCCAAGGGATTGGACTCCCTTTGGAAATGCCTACATTTATGTAAATATGTCTGAAGGGCTGGGGGTGTGAAGAACTTGCTCACGTGACCAAAGCATGGTCTGCCCATCTGAGAGCCACCTTCATAAGCTGGGCACTGAAACTGTGGTCCTGATCCCCCCTTTGGCAGTGAGGAGCTAGGAGCCCTGTAACTTTGGGGATGAGGACCACTGCCGATCTATTTACAGAAGTGGGTAGCTAACATATGAACCCCAAACCAGGAAGCCAAGGATGCTTGCCATCTGGCCCTTTGCTGAAGACTTTTGCTGGTCCCTGGTTCTGAGTATGAGTCCTCATGAACAGCCAGGACTCGGATTCTCCTGACTCTGTCTCCTCTTCTGATTGTCTCAAGAGTAGCCAGGAAGAGGAGCATCTAGAAAAGAACATCATCTCCTCTGCCATCATACATAAAGTCACTCACACTGGGGAGCCACCTCAGGCCTCCCATGGTGCTCCCCAGGCACCCACATCACAGCTGGGAAAACGAGTCAGTGAAGTGCTGGCCTAGAAAACATGAGAACCCGAGTTCAGCTTCCCAGAGCCCACAGGGAAAGTCAAGTGCAGTAGTGTACACCTGTAATCTTTGCAGTGGTGAGTTCGGATGCGGGAACAGACCAGTCCCTGGAAAGCCAGAAGTTCCAGTGTTTCAATGAAAGACCTCATCTCAAACAAAAAGGTGGAAGGTGCCTGAAACCTGACACCCCAGGAAGTCTCTTGACCTCCTGTGCACACATATGCACACCTCCACATGAAGATGAACATGCGCAACACACACACACACACACACACACACACACACACACACACACACACACGCGCGGGGGCGGACCTCCACTCTTCTGAAGTTCGTGCACCTTGAGACCCAGAAAAAGTTGGCTTCTTGACCTGGGCTCCCATCCTCCATCCATAGTCCTGATCTCTAAGCCAGTGAGCCCCTGTGTGCGGCCCTCACATTCTTTGAAACACGAAAGAAGCCAAAAGCCCAGGTCCCTGAGGATGCATGCTCATCTCTGTCAGAGGAGACTGGGGCTGCTGACTGGCATCTTCTCGGGCACCACAGTAGGCATCAACAGACTTACGCTGCCACCGCACACCAGCAGCCAGTCTCTGCAGCGAGAGGCCTCTGGATTTTTACTCTTAACTAAGCATGCAGGATGAGTACCCAAATCATCACATTTATGCGTTTTTAATGGGCTGTCTGGGTTATGTTCTGTCCGCAGCTAGCAACTGAGCTGACTGCCGGCCAAGGCTTTTAGAATTCGCACAGCTCTGTTTCAACATAATAATTTGACATTAGCAAGAGCTCTGCGTTCCCATAGGTTCCGTCTTTGAGTCTGGCAGCATGGTGCATAGCAATCAGCTGTCTATGCTCTGCCTTCCTGCTGGCACCTGGTGTTGGGGTGAGGGGCCTGAGGAGGCCAGGGCATCTTATACAGTGGATGTGCCAGGGGAGGCTGGGCTTCCTGCAGAGCCAATGCAAGGAGAGGGAGCCCTGGGCCGGGACATAGACTCCTGGTCATACTAGAAGCAGGGAGAATGTACTGAATTACTAACAACCTGATTGCTTCTGGTCTTTTCTTTTGAAAGCGACTTGGTGTAGCTCAAGCAGCACAATTTTAAACTGTAACCGTTTTTATTGTTGTTGACAGAATTGGAATGTGGCTGTGCACACATGTTCAGGGCAGAGTTTGACAGGAACTGAAAAGGAATCAAGGCTTAGCTGCAGAATCAGGGCGTTTGAAACACTCTCCACCGATTGGGAAATAAACATACAGGTCACCAACGCGAGTCACAAGCCAGGTGTGCTGGTGTACTAGCAATCCCAGCACTTGAAAGGCAGAGGCAGGAGGATTACCACACATGCCCATCCAGGCTGGCCCTTATAGCTAACTCCAGACCACCTGGAGCTCCATGGTGAGGCTCTACCTCAAAACAAAAGTCAAGAGAAACATGAAAAACCAAATAAACCCCTAAATAACCGCCCATCGAGAATGCAGCTCAACACAGCCCTATGGATTCTGTACTATTTTGCTATATATAGACCTCGGTAATCACAATTCCCATTTTCATCCTGAAGTTAATCTTCACTTAGTTATTTCAAACCATGAATGGCTTTATTTGTCTTCAGAAGAATGGATTTGAAGCTATGGAAAAATTTGGGGGAAATGAGAGTAAATAAAAAAAGAGGCCTCTTCTTGTGATTTTTGAGCCCAGATGCAATACAGATGTGATGTCAGTATTAGAATGTGAACATCCAGTTTTCTTATAAAGAGGATGTCTCGAAGGTGTTAAACAAATTATTAGAAGTATTTGACAATAAAAAAAGCTACCTTGAAGCAGGTAAGACACACGCGGTCCTTCCCAGGAAGCACCCAATTCTCTGCTTTGCATGAAGATCTTCAACTATGGCACTTCCCTCCTTTTCTTGGACTCTGTTGGAGACCAAAGCACACCACAAATGTGCTTGGACTAGGGCACAGAACTCAGGACTTCTTGATAAATTAACAGGAAGGCCATTTCCTGTGTAAATTCTCCGGGTCACTGGCCCCAGTAGTGAAAAGAATATTTTAGGGATGGTCGAGTAAAGGCTGGATGTTAAAATGTACCCCTTCCCATCATCACCCATTGCACCGGAAGACACGCTCTTATGGTGGCAAGCATAGGGCCTGGGGGCCTGAAAACCTCAGCAAAGCCTGCCCAGAGGTAGTTAAGGGTGGCCTAAAAACTACAGTTCCACATTCCAAGGAACTTATAAATCCATGACCACAGTGTTTGTAGGATCAGGGACAAGTCTTCCACAGGCCACCACAAAAACAGCATCGCACAAGGAAGTGTACTGGTGTATCCTGGAAAATAACCTTAATTTTCTCTCAATATAACCCAGCATAAAAAAAACAACAGTGAATTGTACTTTAAATACATTTAAAATAAGCATTTTTGCACAGACTCTTGTCTTTCCAATTATTTTTATTTATAAAAATAAATTGTGAGTATCTACACCTTACTTTTTTGTATATGTGTGCTCACCAACATGCTCTAATGTCAAAGCTTTAGCATTATGATGTATTTTTGAGAAAATTTTAGCATGTTAAAAAGAGTGTTCAACTTAAGACCTTCTGTCATACTGAGGTGACTCTCAAAAGAGTTCCTAAATTTCTCTGGGATGTTCCCTGGGTTCTAGAGGGTGTCTTATAGGTGTCCTGTTTAGGATTGAGGACTGAACAGTCAATATTCTCAGCACATTGACCAGTTGTTATGAGTCTCTTCATCGATCATAGCCCACTGCACAATGAAGCTTCTCCAACCCAGGCTGGAAGCAGCAGCAGCCTGGCTCCAGCACCATCACAAGGAACGCACTGCATGAGCAGAGGCTGGGGAAGGGCACTGAGAAATGCTGTCTTCTGGATCTGATGTATAGCAGAGATGCCTACCTGCACAAGACCTGCCCACAGCAGCCATGAAAACAGAGGGGGCGGGAGTGGAATGGAGTAGGAGAGAGTCATGGGGGTGAATATGATCCTAATACATCATGTAGATGTGTGGAATTATCACAAATAAAAAGAAATCATTTCATGAATTTGAAGTAGAAAATTTTCAGTTACATTTTTTTTCTTTCTTTCTCTTTTTGTACCATTTGCAGGATAGAGAGTTTTACTATATCCTGGGCATTATTCATGCTTTTGCAAGTAGTGCCACCTTTATAACAGTCTTATATTTTAAACTGTTGCAGGAACAGGTGAATCACGGCCTGTAAATCTGCAGAAAGAGAGTGAGTTTTGTTGTTTTTTTTTTTTTTTTTCAAAACACGTTTTAGTCTTGGGAGGAAAGCTGAACCGGCAGGAGGGAATGTTCACATCCAGAGTTCGTTTTGTTTAGCGTTCTGTCGCTGCTGGGCCAGTCTGGGTGACAGCTTTCCACGCCTGTGGATGGCGAATTGCTTTCTTGTCTTTCACATCCATTGTGTCCCGGAGAACCCCAACTTCCTCTCCACTCTTCATTGTGGAGACCCTAACACTTCCAGCTGGGGTCTGGTGTTCCCAAGAGCTTGGGCAAATACAGCGGTGTCGCGCGCCGGCCAAGCGTAGGGCTGCTGGAGTTGTGCCGTGTCCGCTATGGATCTCGGTACCCACTGGCGTCGAGGGAGCAGGTGCTGGCAGCAGCCCTGGGCTCCTTGGGCCTTGCCTGGCCCAGGTGCACCTGCTCCCCAAAGAAGCCAAGATCTTTGCGACCTGCGGTGCCAGATGCTTCCACTAGATGGCAGTGTGTCCACCCAGCAAGACTGAATGGGTGCCGCCCTGAAGCCTGGGCTGTGGCAGTTTGGTAGGCTCTCTGAGAGATGACAGCAGGCACCCACTCCCCACCCTTAGTGTGCTGCCACCCCCGGGGGTCTCCGAAGAAGATACTAGAGTTCCTGCTTGTTGTTTGTTCGTTTTTTCTTTAAATGTCAAACAGACTAAGCCCGTGTTTTAACCACTTACAGTGAATCAAAATGCATTTCCTACGGGTATAGTTTCAAATAGCACTGACATCTCATTCATGAGCAAGTACTCCAGATTCGCATGGAGGTCCCTGGCGTCTGCCTTAGTGACCCAAGTTTCCTAAGAGCAAAATCTTGAACGACTTGCTCGTAGGTGAAGTTTTAATCACGATTCGCTCCTGACTCTCTGACCCATCGTTACCGCTAAATGACACTTATTTATATAGAAACAGATTCATATAAAGTGTATTGAGAAACTTGTACTATGATTTGAGCTCCTCGTCTTTCTTCCTAAGTACAGAGTTAGACAAATTGTGTATTGTCAACACACAATGGAAAACATTTGCTAATTTGGCAACATAAGAAAAAAATCTTTAGAGAGTATCTCTTAAAAACTGGTGTGTGCTGTAGACACTAAAAAGTGCTACATATTTTTCTTCTACTGTCTTGTAGATTTACCAATCACAGGTTCATAGGGCACTTCACTTTCTCAAGCATGTGGCCACTGATGGCTGGTGAAGACAATGGCCCACCCCCTTCAGTGTCAGGTGCGTCTGTGCTCCTGGCTGCGGGAAGATCTTCAGAGATCACCACCTCAGACCACACCTGAATCATATGAAGTTCAGCAACCACAGACAGCAAATACTAAGTGGAATTCTGAGTGCAGTTTTGACTACTCCAGAACCAGGAGTATAGCTTACCATGACCTGGGTTCTAGGATCTGCTACATCTACACACCGGCAAGGCTGCCTTCTCCTCTGTTTGTAGACTTCATGCTCTCCACGTCTCCAAAGGGAGACATGATCAGATTCCCATGTGGCCATCTGTTGCTTTGCAGTTTGGATCTGAGAAGTTGAGGTGGGGAATTACATGACATCATCGTCAAGTTCTTTTTTAACATGGTAGGCTCAGTGGGTGGGGGATGCTGCATGCCAAAACAGAGCCATGCCAGTACATTCCTTGCTTCATTTTTTTCATATTTTAAATATTTCATGCCCAAAGACCTTCAAAAAGACATGCCTTAATGTGAATCAAAATACAAACCTACAGTGGATTCCTCCTGATTGTTAAGTGTCTCTTGGAAGTCTGCTAGTTAAAATACAAAGTAAGACTTTTCTCTCTCTTATATTTAACCTTTAAAATTTTGTATCTGAAACTTTTTTTTCTTTCTCTTAATGTTTCAACACTTCCAATAATGAGCACCAAGCAGCAAGGTATTCAAACTGTGAAGGGAATTTAGGCTTCTCAGGTCTGATCTTGCTCTTGAGCTGATGACAGCCATTTGGGGTCACTTAAAGGTATGAATTATTGGGTTTAGCTTGGTGGTAGGCTATGTGCTGAGCATGTATGAGACACTGGATCCTGTTCCTAGCTTGGCTGAGGAGCCAATGGGGCAAAGCTACCATCTGTGGGATTATGACTGAACGCCTCTAAGTAAGAATAAAGAAAGGGAAGGAAGGAAGGAAGGAAGGAAGGAAGGAAGGAAGGAAGGAAGGAAGGAAGGAAGGAAGGAAGGAAGGAAGGAAGGGGAGAAAGTGGGGGGAGGCAGGAGGGAGGAAGGAAGAGAAACAAGGAGAAAAGAAACAGATTATGAGCCATGTGTACATGGTCATGGCCCTGGGTCCAAACAAAGGTCATCTGGAAAGCCTCTGGTGTTGTATTTGGGACAATAGACAAAACCCTCCGGCCTGAGGCGTTATGACCTCCCAAGTTCTCTGTGGTCCCAGAGTCTCTATCTTATCCCATGAGTTTTTCTGATTGGAGTCACAGGATTTGTACTCTTTAATCTTTGTGGACATTTCATCTTAGCCTCTGTGCATATCATAAAGTTATCCTGGCAGTCACAGGTCCTGGCTGCTACACAGGTATTTGTGGAGGGTAATGGAGACCTTAGGAGCGAACTACATGAACCCCGACCTTCTGCCCCCAAAGCCACAGCCTCAGCGACCCACTGCCCCCTACCAGTGATGGCTGCTTGTCCCCATCCTCACTGGAGAGACTCTCAGCTGCTCATTAGGGCAGTGTGACAAACAGGGCCCTGGCACCCGATCACTTGTCTTCATCTAGGGATGCGCTGCTGTCAAGCATCCCAGCTTTTGAACCTGAAATTCAGGCAGTACTACACCAAGATATTCCAGATCAGGAATTGTATCCTGCCTGCCTGCCCTCAGTGAGTCACAGACTTCAGGCACCAGAACAACAAGTAACAGTACTGGGGCAGATGTTTGCCCAGTGTCAGTCATGTGGGGGTGAGCTCACTGGGTGAGAACGGCTGGTACCGGCCTTAACAAAGTGCCAGGTGCCTGCACTTTCGAGACAGGATCGTAATTTATGCTTAACAGTAAGCTGCACTGCTAAATATTATATTTTTTTCTCATGAGTAATTATCCTGGAAGGATGGAGAGATAATAGACTATGAGCACATTAAAGATGTGGGCGTTTCTCTGTTTGAGCAGAAGCTCACCCTGTACTTGAGGGAGATGCCTGTGAATGGGAAATCTTTGCTCCTTCCCGTCTTTAACAGTGCCGGCCACTGATGCAGATTTAGAACCACACGGCTTTCAGTCCCATCCCTTGCCTGGTGCTTTCTTTCTGCCCCAGCATCTACTCCACCAAGGGCTGCACACTGTTTTCTCCAGCAAGATTTCACCAGCTGCCACACGGTCATATACATGTGTTTATGAGATCTTCACCAACACGACCAGTATGCAAACATGTATGTGCAAAGAAATGGCTGAGCTATCTGTTAAGCATGATAAAACCCACATAGCTGCCATACACACAGCTACATGTGTTTACACACATATGTATGTATGTATGTGTTTGTGCTTGGAGTTTGCCAGACGCTTGTGTATGCACACACACATAGATGAAGATACATAAAACATCAACTTTCTGAACGAGGATATGTAGCTACATAGACATTGAATATCAAACAGCATTTTATTTTACTTGTACACAGAAATGTTATCTGTTAGTTACTAGCATCCATAAACTTGGGCAGGTCCTTACACATCTGCACACACAGGAACATTCTTTCACATGTGTGCACACCTACGTGCACACATTGCCAGCTACCAGCTAGTGTTTTCCAGGCTGCCACCAGGCAGCAGAGGTTCCCTGGGGTTGCTGGGAATCCCAGTGATGTCATCAATGTCGGACCAGCCTCAAGGCTGCCCACAGGCACCGATTCTTCCTTGGTAGGGATTGCTTTCCGTAGCCAGCGGGGTTCCTGGGGGAAATCATATTCCCTCTTCTCTGGTGACAAGTGAAAATCACCTGGGATTTGAAAGTGTAGCCCTCCTCTGCCATGACTGTAGATGTGCTTGACTTGAGAGTACTAGCTCCCCCGACACACACGCCTCCCCTCACAGTCCCTCAGTAGTGGGCAGCTCACTGATGGAACCTGCCTCTGATCCAGAACTGCCGTTCTTGCCCCCGACTCCAGGGCTGCTTTGGTGACGTCACACCCCACTTTCCTGCTTTCCTCTTTGACAGCCTGCTTCTGCTGCTGTCACAAACCTCTGGAACCCTGGCTATTTTCGAGGACGATTGAGAACAGAAATGGCACAGGAACTACAACTCATTATTTATTCCATTTTTAAATGCCCCTGCCTCTAAGTATGTGTCTAGTGATTTCATTACCCACCCATGCTTTCACTGGGAGGCTTCATACAATTTACTTACAAGATTTTGATAAGCAAAGAAGCAATAGGTTAAGTTAGAAATGGCTTTGGGATCTACTGGGCTCTCTCTATCATCATGAAACCTGAGCCTTGTACATGTCAGAGGGACATAGAGGACCTAGAGATTCCTTGAGTATGGGGTGGAGGGGGTTAACCCCTCCAGTCCTCATCCAGGGAGAGAAGCGACATGAAGAAGAAGGAGAACAGACAGTGAGACATCCTTATATAATTACCACGGCTAATGTTTCCCTGTGCATAGTGTTCAAGTTCAGAAGTCTCAGCCAGGGGCCCATTAAAACATTCTTTTCTGCTTATGCTGTTTTATTTTACCCTTTTGGAAAAAATGTAACAATAATTCACAGAAGTAATAATTAGCACTTATAAAGTACTCCGTTACCAGAGATGGTTTGCTGATTGCTCCCCTCAGAGAGGATGGTTTCAATGGTCTGAACATCCTAGCATGGAGGGACGGTGAGGCCGCGATTGTTCGTGTTGGTTGAGAGTTCCTTGAGGACAAGAAATACATTGCAATTAAATTTGCAAAGCTCATTAAGTCTTATACAGCTGAGGCATGGAGGAGGCAGCTCGAGGGACATGGCAGTGGGTTTGAATTTGCACTGGGACAGCTCATTCATCAGCATCAGCGGAGCAGAGCGGTGACATCACACCCTGGGAGGGTGGCTGTGACCGCACCGTTGATGGTACATGTGTTAGCCTGTCTATCAAGTGTGCATGATGATGGCGGTGACCCCAGAGATGTTGGAGAGCCTGATTATGCCCTGGGAAGCTCCTTGCAGTACCAAATCCTTGTGCCACTCCCCAGGGGCAATTCTGCCAGCTTCTCACTGCCCTGAGGATGTCAACACAGTAAAACCAGAGACACCGTGTCTCTCGTGAAGAGGATGCTAGGATGTTGGTCAGGTTTGTGAATGTACTTGGCCTGTGTCTGAGGAAATGGTCACTAGCTGACCATGGATGAGGACATCCATAGGTTCATCCTACCATCCCTGGGATCCATGTTGGAAATCTTCCTCCATCACTAGACATCGGGAGAGGTTGATGGACATGTTCGCAGGATGGAGGAGAATGTCATCCTCCCATGTGGCTTCTCTTCTTAGAACGGGTCTCTCAACCTTGGATCCTGCGTTTACCTATTGACTAGACATGAGCAAAGTCACATGATATCAGTGTGCTGATACAGGGTGGGCCTTTTTGTCATTGTCTGGCTCTGGGGAGTCTCATCCCTGCCCTGACTGCTGCTGCCTTTTGGTCACCAAGTTTAGTCTGCTGTGACTTCTCTCATCTCTGGCTGCTTGTGGTCCCACCTTACAACAGCTTGGGTGTCTTTTCTGAACTCATGCACACCTCCAGGTGGCATGCATGCCACACAGCTCTGTTTTGCACAAGAGAAGCCTGCTTACCTCTGGAGTGACAAGAACCAAGCTACAGCCACTCTTGGCCTCACGCTGATGCCCCAGACCTCAGCACGAGGCCTCTGAGTGTATGGACTCTGTAGGCTGAGATGAGGTAAAAGCCGATGGGGTTGGTATAAAAATTTTATTATCTTTCAGCAAGCTGCTACTGTCACTATATATGTTTACATGTATGTGTGTATGCACATGTGTACCCATGTGTATAAACATACAAAAGCAATAAAACATTTCTTTTCATTAAGATGTTATCTCCCCAGGCAACTTCCCTTCAGTGGACCTCCTGGACAGTTTTTCATATGTATACACACATGTATACATAAATGCACTTGTGCATACATGTCCAAATATATTAATGTCCAGTTTCACACTAAATAGGCATGACTTCATTGTAAATTGTCTCTGATAACGAAATCACTCCTAGACTTACACCAGTAGGAGGGTCTCAGCATGCATTTTATTCTATTATAGCATGCATGCATATGTGCATGGGTGTGTGCATGGGTGTGTTTAATCAAACAAATTGGCTGTCTGTGTTTCCTTCCTTAGAAAAATATACATCTCAAATGTCTCTTCCTTTTAATATCCACAGTTATCTTCAGGAGGCAATGGATGACCTTCCCGGTGCCAGCCCAGATCAGTGGGAAGGGAAAACATTCACCATCACATGGGAGCTGCATGCCTCCTTTTAGAGTCTAGAATGTGCTCCCGGGTAGAGCCTCAGGCACTGAACTCTGTGGCTCTGTTGCTATGAAAATCGCTACATTGTCCTGTAACCTGTAAGCACTGTGTTGCAGAACCACAGAATCAGATATGATGCCATCTGATTGATTTCACTCAAGGCAATTTTACCCCGGCATGTGGATCAGTCATCAGCAGTGACCTGTGCTGTCTGCCATGGTGTCGCTGTCTTGGGGCAACAGGCAACCAGACATCAGGACAGATGGAACTTTCTGCTCTTGGGCTCTGCATGTGCCCCTTTTTTCTGACCCTTTAGGATGTTAGCAGCTATACCCTCAATGAATAAGGGGTGCATGACTCTGTCTTATTTTGCATGCACAAAACAATAACCATTTAACTGTTAACCTGTGCTAATGATGCTCTGAGATAAATGTAAGAAAAATGCCCTTTCAACAGGCCATCACTGTCATGGTTGATGGGTAACGATGACGCGTCTTCTGAGCGCATCGGGGAAGCCAGGATGAAAGCGCACTCGAGCTGCCAGGCTTAGTCTCCATAGTTTACACACATTTATCTCCATAAATATTTATATATTTTCAAAATTTGCCCCAGGGGAATGAGACAATCATTTTATTCTGAGTGAAACACTTTCATTTATTTAAAATACAAAGAGCAGTCCCCGATAGCACCTGAGCCTTTGTCTTCCGCCTCAATTAAAAATCATAAAAGCTTCATTGTTATTTTAATGTCAAATGAACTTGCTAATATTATAAAGTGAAATGTATGCTCGCCTTCCTGTTGTTTTATCAGCGTCCTGGTGCGCTGGTCTGCAGTGTGCGTGTCTTCCCTTCAGCTCACGTGGAGCTTTAGATAGTAATGTCCTGAGTTAAGATAATTTGGCCAATGATGGACTGGATATGGGCAATGTTTTCACTGATTGTGTACCCTGGTAACATTTTAGCACCTCCTGTAGCTTGGAAGCACATGCTACAGTGTTTCTACTAATTGACAAACAAGGTACTCTGAGGAATATGCCCCCACCATTGAGCGACATGCTGCTCAATGTATATAATATGTATATATGATGTTGAGTGCTTTCTATATAATACGTATATATGAATTGCTTTGTGTAATGGACTATATACTAAATTGTCATTTACTTAGAAAAATTAGTAAGTAATGAAGTAACAGTAAAAAATTAGCACAATTCTAAAAGGAAAGTGTTATCAAGTGAATTAGGGTTGTTTTTTTTGTTTTTAATTACAGCTTTTCAGAGCCCTGAAATGGTCCTAAGGACTCAGTGAGCGCACAGGAAGTAAGGTTACTTTCTCCCTCTCCATCCTTGTTTGACCTGAGGCTGACAGCAGAACAAACATTGGGCTCCTCCCGGGTGCAATAGCCAAGAAGGGACACCTCAAAGGAGCCTTTCTGTAAGGTGCCGTCACCATGCAGGCGGCCGGTAACCATTCTGGACACAGGGGGTCTTCCGGGGCCTCAGCGGAGCACAGTGGCTCAAAGCAGATCCGGTACAGTGCCACTCCCACTGCAAACTCAAGTCCTTTAAAGGGGAAAGCATCTTTGGTCACTTCTCCACCTGCAAGACCGCCTTCCGAGTCTGTGGATTTGCCCATAGCTAGGCTTGATCAACCACAGATTGCTAGGACACTGTCATCTGGGCAAAGTTCCCCCCAACATCTGTACCTATAACTGTTTAGGGTAAGATAATCCCTATAAGACTTACACCCATGAGCTGACAGCATCCTGTAAGAGAAAAGCCATTGGCTTCCTGTGAGAATGCTTATCTGTGCTTAGAATGAAACAACAACCAGTTGGATGAGACCTGGGGTGAGGAGGAGGGAACCTGTCCCTAAAAATAGCCTGCTTTGCATCTGTGCCTAAGATTACAAACACTGATACCACCCTGCCTCCCATCACAGAGCCTTGATAAAGGGAACAGGTAGATAATGAGTCAGGAAGGATGTGGACTAACAGTACAACTGGCGTGTGTGTGTGTGTGTGTGTGTGTGTGTGTGTGTGTGTGTGTGTGTGTGTGTGTGTGTGCACTTTGAAAGGTTTTCAGGGTTTCTCCGACTTTTTTGCTTTCCCGGATGAGAACGTGAGAACGGAAGCCGAGCTCCAGGCAGCCTTTCAGAGAAACGGGCTCCATGCTACCCTGACCCAGCCAACACCTCAGAGATTCACACCAGCCTTTTTATTCCTTATAATGACGCCGGATGACCCAGTATCTTGTAAAATGAAATTGAATCGGCAGCGAGGCAGTACTTGTGCTATTAAAATGATTTTTTCTTTGTAATGGAGCACTGTCAGTCTAACCATTTGCAAATTGCAATTAAAATCTGAAGCCGGCAGCACTTTTGCAATTAAAACTGGCATTTAAAAAAAAAAAAAGAACTGCACCAATCTAGATAATTAGATAGGAACTAAAATATCCATTTATTACGCATATGGACATGTACGAGGAAATAATTTGAAATGGATTATTCGAGATATTTTCTTTTTAACGAGGAATATGCTAAGTGCCGTGGCCAAACAAGTTGTTTCTGTGTCTCACCCCATTGGACCCACTTCGGAGAAAAGGTACCTGACATTTGGTCACCGGTGTGCTGGTCTCTGTGGCTCCTGTTGTCCTTTGTCCCCTTCATTTCAGCGCTACCTGTGGTGGTGGTGAGGCAAGCGTCAGGGAAAGAACAGGAAATGACTGGCGTCTCAAGACTGGAGCTCCTAGGGACCTAACTTGCCGTCACTCATCCATTATGCTCAACCCCTTGGTCCTAGCATTGTAATTAAATGTCGTTGTCAAGAAGTCTCAAAAATACATCCTCACGGAGTCAACTTGTTTCCACGACGAAGTCTCAGATTCGTTCCCGGAGGGTGTATGCCAGGACAGGGACGCCGTGGGCTCCCTCACCACCAATGCCCCCTGAAGATGATGACCTGAAGACTCCAGTCTGCAAGGAGTGATGTCTGTGAGTCTGTGGCTGCTCCTGGTGGACATGGTGAGGTCTTCACGGTTCATGGCCTGCATCTTGTCACTGGTAACTTCAGGAGGACTAAGAGAATTTGGATGTAGTGGGGAGCTCAATTTATTTACACACTGCTGTCTCGGGTTCTGTTATTCCATGCCTCTCTATCTATAACCAACCAGGCACTTGATTGGAGCTCAAGTTCAGCACACTGATTTCACTGCATTTGATTTCCTCTACAGGTGAGGCCACATGCCAGTGGTCTGAAAGCTTATTTGGAACCAGGGGCTGAAGGCTGTGTGGTATGGTAGGCCAGAGCCCTACCAGGCAAAACCAGGGGGCGTTCCTCTCTCAACAGGGGCTGAAGGCTGTGTGGTATGGTAGGCCAGAGCCCTACCAGGCAAAACCAGGGGGTGTTCCTCTCTCACCAGGGGCTGAAGGCTGTGTGGTATGGTAGGCCAGAGCCCTACCAGGCAAAACCAGGGGGCGTTCCTCTCTGGAGCAACAGTCCAGACCTCCCTCCACCCCAGCATCTGTGGTGTAGCTCGTTCCTCCAAATTGTCACATAGTCTCCAGGCGTGTGTGTGTGTGTGTGTGTGTGTGTGTGTGTGTGTGTGTGTGTGTGTGTGTGAAGTACTTAAGAGCCAGGATGAAAACAGAACATACAAATCTCAAAAGGGTTCTGAAATTTACAAGACTTGCACCACTCCCGAAGGTTATAGAAGCAGTCAAATTGTTGGAAAGGGTTAAGACTCTGCAGGGCTGCTTGCAAGATTACGGGAGCTCCAAGGATGAAACTTTGCTCCATCCCTACCCATGTTGGGTGGACTTCTCAGAGATGCAGCTGTCACTGGGTCACCCATGGTCCTGGAGGTACCACTTCTTGCCTAGCTCTTATAAGTAACCCCAATTTACTCTCTGCTTCACAGAAGTAGTCCTGTGAGGAATCATTTCTTCTATTCATTTTTTTGGGTTCTACCGAGGGTTAATAGATATTTGTTCAAGCTTCCCCAGTAAGTCCAGGACAGCATCCTTGCCACTTGGGGTCTTTACATTAGAATGTAGAGGTGTGCATATGATATTCTCCTTCACCCATCACCATCGCCTGGAGGCCTCTGCTACTCCCATTGTGAGATACGGCTTTTCATCTGGACGCTGTCCAGATCTGCCTGGAGTTCCTACACTAGTGACTCTGTGGGCCTGGAAATGCCTATCAAGACCCCAAACAGAAGAAGCTTCCAGGGGCATATGCTCCACATGTGGAGAGCTTTATCTGCTTTACCCAGTTTGGGAAAGGAAATAGTTTAAGAGAGGCATTTGCCTATAGTCTCCCCAGAAAACCACACAGACCACGGCATTTTATGTGGGTTGGTAGGGGAATAAATAGGAGCAGAATGACAGAGGGCTGTGGAATCAGGTGAGGAGGAAAAATCTGAGGTGCACATTTTTGAAGGAAACAAAGGTCTTACAGATTCAGCAGTCACAGTCAGCATGTGGCACCATGGACGGGTTAAGGACACCAGCTCCAGGAGCCAGCCTGCCCTTGCTAATGGAGAAACTTCTTCCTGAGTGGTTGAGCCATGCTCCACCTGGGCTGTAGGTGGGAAGTGGCCGGAGTGCCCAGTGGGTACCAATGTGAGTGCCTAACACCAGCTCCCTTGTCGGGCCAGTGCCTCTTTACATTAACCACTTGCAACTGTGCTGGAGTATATGCATTTTTTTCAGGCTAGTTATCTTATCTTGCTCTGAATTTACAGAATTAGAAATACAAGGCATAATGGCAGGAGCACTAATTCCCTGATTTACTAAATCTGAACCCTAGCACTGAGGTAAAAAGCAGGAGGTCTCACTCTCTGGTGCCACATGCCCAGGCTCATTTGCTTACTGAGACCCAGTTCACATACTGCAGAAGTCATACTTGGAGGTCAGTCCCAGGAGTTAATGTGTCCACAGCACAGTGTGGCCATCACCACTGCTAGATCCCTTCACATCAGCCTTCAGCCCTGCAGGCTCCCTGTCCTGCTCCCAGGCCCCGGCCCACCACCATTCAACTGTCTCTATGTTCTGCACGTTCTGAATCTGCCACACAAAAGAGGTCTGAACTGACCATCACGTCTGCCCTCTACACTGCATTTTTTTTTTTTTCTGCACAGTGGTCCTCTTTGCCAGACTTACGAATTCTAACTCTTTCTGGGTCAGGCTTTTCCAGTTTCCGCTGTCCTTATCCTAAGTTCTTATATTCCAGTCAGCATTGCTTATCCCCTCCTGGGGTGGTTTGAGTAACTACGGCCCACATAGGCTCATATTTGAATGCTTAGTCACCAGGGAGTGAAGCTCTTTGATAAGATTAGAAGGATTAGGAGGTGTGGCCTTGGTGGAGGAAATATGTCATTGGGAGTGAGGTTTTAAAAGCCTACAACAGGCTCTTGCTCTCTCTCTCTCTCTCTCTCTCTCTCTCTCTCTCTCTCTCTCTCTCTCTCTCTCTCTCTCTGCCTACAGATCAGAATGTAGAATTCTCAACTACTCAGCAGCACGATGACCTGCATGCCACCATGCCTCCTTGCCTACCCCCATGATGATAATGAACTAAACCTCTGAAGCTGTAAGCCAGCCCCAATTAAATGTTGTCCTGCATAAGAGTTGCACTATGGTCATGGTGTCTCTTCACAGCAATAGAAGATTAACTAAGTCACTAACCAACACTATCCTGTCTTCCCGTTCCTTTCACTTTCCACTGACATTGGGCTAGCTCCATCTTGAAAGTCTCATGTTTGGGGTTTTAGAAATGGTGCTCTCTTAGTCTGGGAGGGATTCAAACAAAGGGAAATCATTATGTTGAACTGCAGTTTCAATCAGATTAAAGAAGCAATTCTACCCAAATTTAGCTTCGTGGACCAGTGAGTTTACTGAGGTTCCTCACAGGCTCACAAGCTCACAAGGGCTACTTGCAGGACCACGAGTCAATTCAAAGACAACTGTCAGAAGTAGCCCCAAGCCTCTGGGGACATCAGACGGCTTGAGTGTCTGATCAAATTCTTTTTGCAGTGGGAAGCAGTGATTGCAGAGATGTTTGAGGTATCAAAGCATTGAGAGCAAGTGACCGTTGAGTGATCAGCACTAAATGGGCGCCTTTCGTTAAAGAGTCCAAAGCCCAGGGAATATCAGGAAGTGGGCCAGAGATCATGGCAGAGCTGGAAGACACAGGGAGGAGACCTTTGAAATGCTGTCCTCTGAACATGACAGCTACTGTTCCACTATGGGTGTGGAGGGAGCTTGGGGGCCCATTCTTCCTTCAGGCTCAGTAGGACTTTAATATACCTGCTGGGGGATGGGAAATCACATTCCTCAGTGGTGTAGCCTCTGGTAAGTGCCCTTGCTCAAGTGAATAATCCCCCACCATGTTTATGGAAACTCCAATTAAAGTGAATGAATCTCTCTCCTCTCTCCTCTCCTCTCCTCTCCTCTCCTCTCCTCTCCTCTCCTCTCCTCTCCTCTCCTCTCCTCTCCTCTCCTCTCTCTCTCTCTCTCTCTCTCTCTCTCTCTCTCTCTCTCTCTCTCTCTCTCTCACACACACACACACACACACACACACAAATGCACACAGGGCATTCACACAAAGACACACACACTCATGTGCACACACACACACACACACACACACACACACACACACACACACCTCTGAAAGTAGGAAGAGGACTTGTTGGGGAGAAGGAGTCCAGAGGGTATGGAAAGGGGAGCCAGAGAGAATAATAAGAGGTAGATGTGATCAAAATACTTCTCAATATGTGTATGAAATCGTGGAATAGTAACACCTAGAAGCTGAAAAAAAATCTTTTTCTCCTAAGAGAGGAACATCACACTTAAGTGTGGAACTTATCACTGCACTAGTATTCCAAAGAGGAAGAAGACAGTAGCACACACATACCACAAAGGTGTGCTTGCTTCCCAGACCTCCTCTTCCAAAGCCCAAGAAGAAAGTTGAGGGAGCTGATTCCAGTGACCGAGAGCAGCTTCCGATGCACAGACCACTGGGCCACTGAGCCTTGATGCTCTCCGGGCTGTTGACATGAGAATCTTGTACAGTGATTCAGATGTACTCTCCCCATCAAATTTCTATCAATATCAATTTACTAATATCAATAATAATCTGTCCCCCAATGAACCTCTGTTCCCAGGCAGGCTATGTACTCTCTGTGGCTCCCAGAGTGCTTCAGTGCAGGCGTCAATAAAGCTGCGGGCTGTTCCCAAGCTATTGACAGTTATTAAAAACGACCTTGATGTAATTTCATACCTACCAAAACAAAGAGAATATGCCAAGGATTATGAGAGGACTCAGACAGGAATCACTGAAGGCAGAGTACTGAGGGGAGGGGATCATTCTGAACCTCTGACATTATTGGTTTGCTTCTGTTCCTAGAATCCCACAGGCTCCTGGGTGCAGGCCCCGGCTCTCTGGAGACCTTAATTGAAGCTATATGGATGTTGTGTGTCTTGCATGGAGTTGCTGCAGGCCAGTGGCTCACTGGTTATAGAATATCACTACCACCACCGAGGCCGCGGCATACACACAGCCTATTGATCGACAAGGCCTGGTGGACAGCCTGGCTCCCCGTTTGCAGAGGACAGTATGCCGAGTGCTCCCTCACTTTGTGAGTGCATTGATTGATCTAGCCCAGTGTCGAAAGTGCACTTCCCTCCCTAGCTTCATGTGAGGGATTCCAGGAAGCTGTAAGCCACTGTCTTCATACACACTGAAAAGCTCCAAGGGTGGACACAAAGTAACTAACCGTCTATTAATGACTGCATGTAGCTCTGAAACATCTTCTCCCTTCCCCCTCCTCCCTCCTCCCTCCTCCCTTCCTTCTGGATGTATAGAAGTGTCACACCAAGAAAAGCCACAGAAGCTGAGAACATCACTTGTGTCAGAACCAACAGAATAAGTCAGTGGCCAGCCCTGGCTTCTAGGTGGCTTTGGGCAGTGCTAAGTCCTATTCAGCCCATTACCTCCAGCTCGATGTGCATCTCAAGAGGCAGAGCATTGCCAGAAAGCCTTCTGTCTTAAAAGAAAGCACTATTAAAAATGGCATTGCTGAGGTTCTTGCTCCCATTAAGCCCCGAGTGACTGACTCTCCTCCCTCCCTTCTTTCCACTAAGGAGAGTTCTCATCTACTCCTCTCTTGTTTTCCTGCTCTATGTTTTGAGTCTTTTTCCCTCACGTGCTGAACCTGTTACTTACTGATTTGCCTAGCCTGGTTTGCCACAGAGCCCCCCGATCCTCCTCTCTCTGTTCCTGTCCCGTGGTGGGGTTACAGGGAAAATGCACCACGCCTCACTTCTGCATGGATGCTTATTGCACCTTTCTGGCATTCAACAGCATTTGTCTGTATAAAATTGTTTTGTTGTTTTTTTTTTATCCTTGGCTTTTTATTTACTATTTCAAATTTTGGTCAGTGAGAATCCAGAGGCTCCCAAACAGTATAGGCTATTGTCAATATTATTGGTTACCTCCAGAACTTAATGGTAAGACTCTGTGGCAGAAGGCACTACATTCTCAAGTCATAGAACATGGAATAATAAACTGGTACTGACCTGGAAGCTTTGTCCATACTGGGTAGCTTTCATAGTGCTAAAAGGCATTATTCATACCGTCAGAGGAGAACTGCAATCAATTTTACTTATTTCTGTAAATACATATTTTTTAAAATTTAGTAATAAATTTATAGATTAATTATAATTGTGGCTTAAATATATGGGTGGGCTAAAAGAAAGGCTGAGGTCCCATCTTGTTAGTTTTGTGTGTGTGTGTGTGTGTGTGTGTGTGTGTGTGTGTGTGTGTGTGTTAATGACTTTCAAACTTTGAATGACAAGGTCTACTGATAAAGTCCTACATGAATGATCAAACATGCTAAACATAACATTACCATTATGGTCTACATCTGGAATCCATAAAACTATTTCTAAAGACCTGTAAAGTTGCAAGTCTATTTCATGTTAAGGCTTTTTTGACTTGCCTCGTCCCTACTCAACTGTGATACAAAGGTGCACATCACATACATTGTCATGGAAGGAGTAACTCTTCTCATAGGATAATTTTAGAAATGATTAGGTACGAACATAGAAGATACTATTTACTCAAAAATTATAGACTTGACACCTAGTATCTACTTGTTTTTGAAGTATGTAGATAAATGTAAAAGCAGTTTCACAGTAAGATAGAGCAATGTGCTTAAGTAATTTTCCTAAAGACCAAATGAAGATTATGGGTAATGTTGCTCTTGCTGCTTTCTTTTGCAGGTATGACTTTATTTTTAAGTTAACATGGATGAAGTGCCCGAGTTTGTAAAAGTTTCTAGAGTGATCCTCTCTTATTCCCTGAGCACCTCTTCAACCAGGATTGTGGTAAACCCCTGACAACATCACCAGTATTAGCGAACCATGCTAGTGACCTTTCATCAAGAGTAGTGAACCCTAAGTAAGGTATAACCACAGACCTAGCCCTGATGTATCTTCATTTCAAACTTAAGCTGTCAGGGTTGAGGACACAAGTTGGAGCATTTCAGTAGAAATGAGAAAGCTTGTTACTCCTTAGCACCTACAAAAATACAAAGCAACTGTTCTCCGTACAGTAGACGATTCAGTTTAGTTCTTGAGATTCCTATAGGGAAAAAAGTCAGGTATTGGCTCAGAGTAAATAGCAGCAGTCTTGAAGAGATGTCATCATAAACAGGACTTGGTGGCAAATGTCTTCAAGAGCCCAGAAGAGCCAAGAAAGATGTAGAAAACAGCAACAACATTGTGTACCAACAAGGGAAAAATATCAACAAGTAAAAAGACAAGCAAAAATAAAACCAAAAAAGGCAGGGGGTGGGGTGTGCTGAAAAACACAATAACTGAAATGAAAAACCATCCTGGAGTCAAAGGTAGGTTTGAAGAAATAACTGGCTTATGGTTTGGAGGTGTGCTTTTTTTTTCTTTTTTCTTTCTTTTTTTTTTTTTGGTTTTTTGAGACAGGATTTCTCTGTGTAGCTTTGGAGCCTTTCCTGGAACTCACTCTGTAACCCAGGCTGGCCTCGAACTCACAGAGATCTGCCTGCCTCTGCCTCCCGTGTGCTGGGATTAAAGGCTTGCGCCACCACTGCTTGGGTAAAGGTGTAGTTTTGTGAAAGGTTTTGGGGCAGAGCTATGACAGAGCATAGATTTTTATGTATGTGTGTATGTGTCATTGAAGTTAAGTTTATATCAATTCAAAATAGATTGTTAAAATTCAAAGATTTTTGATGTAATCTTCAAGATAACTACAAGGAACAAAATACCAAATATTGATACAAAGGAAGAAGAATGACATGTAAATATTTCACTACAAAAAATCCCAATTAAATACAAAAGAGGACAATCATACAAGAGAAGAGACAGAAAATAAAAAGTCAAATTATAGAACCACATCTCTCCTAGTCCCAATTACTTTTAATTATATACATCACACTTTACAATAAAGACAGAATTTGTCAGAATGAATTAGCAAAAACCAAACCAAAACAAAAGAAACCAAACCATAGCCCAACAACACGCTATCTGGAAGAAACTGACCTTGGGGCCAGAGACACAAATGGATCAGAAGTGATAACAAGATAACAGCTTGGCCTCTGGGCTTAGACCAAGTATACAATGAAGAATACTATTCCAGGAAGAAACCTGCAGACATTGTGTGTACTCAGGGAAATGAGCCACAGATACAATATGATTTTACTTATATGAAGGACATCATCATATATCATAGATACAGAAGGTAGAACAATGATAAAAAGGAGACTAGGGAGTATATTTGTTACTATTCTGTTTTTATTCAAAACATTATGATCAAGGCAACTTATAAAACATTTGATGTTTGAGCTAATGGTCCTAGAGGGTCAGAGTTCATGATCATCATGGTAGGGAACATGGCAACAGGCAAGCAGACTTGGTGCTGGAATATTAGCTGAAACCTTACATATTGAGATGGCAACCAACCACAAGTCAGAGAGAGAGAGAGAGAGACAGAGAGAGAGAGAGAGAGAGAGAGAGAGAGAGAGAGAGCTAACTAGACTCTTTTGAACCCTCAAAGCCCACCCCAGTGACATACCTACTTTAACAAGGCCACACTTCCTAATTCTTTCCAAACAATTCCTTCTTGGGTCTCTGATGGGGTTGAAGAATAATTATAGTTTTCTTTGTCACCAAATTCATAAAAGAAATTAACAAAAGAGGTTTAGAGTGTTTAAGGCTGAGAGACATAAAAGCTTAAATTATTTACCTAAATAAATGTTTTGAGGTCTAAAGAGATAGTGTTGGGTTTGTAATACAAGTTAGGATAAGAAGAGAAGTAGGTATGAAACTTTGGACTCACTAAGATAGGATAGATAATGGAGTGTTTTCTCTGAATTTGCCAAATGCAAATAGGCTGGTCATTATGAATGTAATTCTTACCTGATAATTGTTCTTATTGTATATAGTTCTACTGTGTTAATGCTAAAACCTTCCCTTTTCATTTAGACAAAAAGGGGAAAATGTTGTGGGATATTTTTATTACACTCAGACACTCCCAAGACTGACAATAAAGTTTACCTTGACTCAGAGGATGGAGCTAGCTACTGGCTGGCCAAAACTAGCCATAGGGGTTTTGAAGGACCTAGGATATATAGAGAGACAGGAAGTAGTAGTGAGGGATTAGAAAGATTCTTGACATTTTTGAATTAAGGAAGGAGTTGGGGGGGTCACTTGTTGCTTCTCTGATCAATCATCTTTTCATCCCCATAGTTGACTCCTAAGTTTTTATTGATAAAAGAATAATTAGATAAATGCTTCAGTGGGAAGCATGGCAGGAAGCAGCTCAAGCAGGAAGGTAGCTTATTACATTTCCATGTAACACAAATCTTAAAAGGCCTTATTAAATAAAAAACTCAGAGCCAGATATCAGGGTTAAAACCTGAGAGATCAGAGGAATAGGAAAATCTACAGCCAACCTCACCTCACCAACTCCACTGCTTCCAAAGAGACCTACTTCCTGTATCCTACACCTATAAGCCTTTCTGTTCTGCTAACTCAATTTCTCTCTGCCCAGCTACATCATTTCCTCTTCTAGCCCAGCTCTGTCACTTCCTGTATGTCTGTGCAGACCTCTAGACCTTTATGGTTAACTAGTGTTGGGATTTAAGTTGTGTGCCACCATGCCTGGCTCTGTTCCCAGTGTGGCCTTGAACTCACAAAGATCCAGATGGATCCCTGCCTCCCAAGTGAGAGGATTAAAGGCATGTGCTACCATTGCCTGACTTTTATGTTTAATACAGTGGTTGGCATTTTCCTCTGATCCTCAGATAAATTTTATTGGGGGACACAGACAAAATATCACCACATTTCCATCCACATATAGGAATCAGAGTGAGATAACCTGACATGGGATAAGGCTATAAACCCTGAAAGCCTGCCTCCAATGCCTTACTTCCTCCAGTTAGGCTGTACCTAAAGGTTCCACAACCTCCCCAAGCAGACTGCTGACTGGGTATCCAGTTTTCAAATACCTGACACTATGGGGGCATTTCTCATCCAATTTACCACAAGGAATTAATAACTGATTTCTATTCACAAGAAGAAAATAAGCAGAGAGATGGTTGGTGATGAATATGGAACATTATCGTGTATTTCTAACCCTTAACTATTACTTGAAATACTTAAGAAGCCAAATTTGATAGAATACTTCCACAGGTAAAATAACATAGGCTGGAGAGCCTAAGTCATGAGACAAATCAGAAAAATTTAAAAAATATCAAGACTTTGTGAAGAAATACCAGTTTCTGTAGTGGGATTATAAATCACCTCGGTAATAAAATTAACTCTGCTCCATCAAATAACAAGAATGAAAAAGAAACCAACGTGTGACAGAGCTCGGGGTCAGAGGTCTGTCAACTCCCTTGAAATGAGATCCAAAAAGCTGAGCATCCTGCATTTGAAGGGAAACTGAAGGGCTTGTGCTCCTTACAAGTGACCTCCCCATGAGAGCAAGTCTACTAGGCATCCTCTGAGATGCCACTGAATCAGCCTTCTCTGTGAAGCCAAAATCAGGAAGACAGTTAACTTCTGAAGAATAAAACACAGAGAGCTCAAGTATTAAAAAAACAGCTTTCAAATGACTAGCATCAAAGTATCCATACCCCAAGTCACATATGAGTCCACAACACATTTGCCAAGCACACCCAGGCTTTTAGATCTACACCAAATGGAGAGTGGGCACCCCATGAGGGAAGCCAGTTCTGGCTGAACACACAGGCCAAAGTTGTTCTACCTGATATAGGGGAACCAGTGACTTCCTGAGAATTTGTTATTGGACTTTAGGCCAAAGCAGCAGGGACCCATGGAGAGCAGGTTGGGCCCAGAACCACTGGAAGAGATCAAAACAGCTTTGAAGAGGAAGCCAGATGTTCTGCAGAAGTGGTCTCCTTTGTATTCACAGCACTGCATCCTGGAACGCTAAAGCATACCAGTGGTCACCTAGTTTAACCCATTGAATGCAGCTATACCATCCCATGGCATAGTTTTCTATCACTGGCTTCCAATCATTAATTAAAACAAGCACAATATATCCCCCTTACTTCCATTCCTCTACCTCACCCCAGTACGAAAAAGACAGACTTCTTCAGCAACTATCCAGTTAATATCATTGTATATGTACATGTTCATGTGTGAGAATGCTTGTGTGTGTGTATGTGCATATGTGAGGATGCTTGTATGTGTGTGTGTAGTGTGTGTGTATGTGCTTCTATGAGAATGCTTGTGTATGTAGTGTGTGTGTGCATCTGTGAGAATGCTTGTGTATGTGTAGTGTGTGTGTGTGTATGTGAGAATACTTGTGTGTGTGTAATATGTGTATGTGCACATGTGAGAACGCTTGTGTGTGGGCACTCCTGTGTAGAGGACAGAGGTCAACATAGGATATCTTCCTCCTTCCTCACTCTCTGCCTTATCATTGGAGACAGGGCTCTAACTGAGCCTGGAATTCATCATTTGACTACACTGGCTGACTAGCAAGCTTCAGGAATCTCCTTGCCTCTGTGCTCTCCTATCCCATCCAGATGTTTAAATGGGTTCTGGAGGCCCAAACTCGGCTCCCCATGCTTATGTTTCAGGCATTTTACCACCGGAGCCATCTCGCCAGCCACAGTCAGTTCATCCCCTTACTTGGCTGGAAAATGTCTCAACTCAGCTTTGTCTACAAACTACAGAAAAAGTGCACCCTGTATGCTCTAGGTTAGAGGCAGGCAGAGGCATCGAGGCAGCCTTGGTCCTTCCCCCACTTAGATGCATATTTATCAGGGTGAGCCATGTAAATTACTGCCATAAATTCATGTTTCTATTTAGGCTAACACATTTCCAGGTAGAGTCTTAAAAAACAAACCCAGTGCTCAGGGTTAGCAACCAGCATTTCTGATAAGTAGAAACGATTTTACATTGAGGTCTCCTCTATGTGAAAATAGATTCTTCACACTCAAGTAAAAACCTCTTTGGAACCATTTTTTTTCCAAGGATGTTCTGTTATTCACCCTCAGGCCTAGAGTAGCTGTCTCACTGCTGATTTAAGATTCTATCAATTTAAAAATATGGTATAACTAGCATATTGTCTTCAGTTTTAGTTATTAGTCACTTAAAATTCTGACTAGAAGTGAGACATGGTGGTAAACACCTAGAATTCCAACAATGAAGGTAGTGCAACAGGGAGATGTCATATTGAGACTAGCCTGGGCTATCTATTGACAACAGAGGGATGGTGATTTTGAGACTAGCCTGGGCTATCTATCGAGAACAGGGGGATGGCCATGTCAAGACTAGCCTAGGCTATCTAAAAGATCAAACAACAAATTTTTATTCCAATGATGAACACATGGCACATGTTTCTGTGGTGGTATTGTTCCCCAAAATATTGTGCACCCTAATAAACTTATCTGGGGTCAGAGAACAGAACAGCCACTAGATACAGAGGTTAGAAAATGGTGGCACACACACTTTTAATCCTAGTGTTCCAGAGGCAGAAATTCCTTTGGATCTCTGGGTTTAAAGCCACACTGAAAATAGCCAGGCATGGTGACACACGCCTTTAATCCCGGGAAGTGAGTCTTTAATCCCAGGGAGTGATGGCAGAAAGCAGAAAGGTATATAAGATTTGAAGACCAGAAACTAGAAGCTTTTGGCTGGTTAAGCTTTCAGGCTTTCGAGCAGCAGTTCAGCTGAGATCCATTTGGATGAGGACTCAGAGACTTCCAGTCTGAGGAAACAGGATCAGCTGAGGAAATGACAAGGTGAGGTGGCTGTGGCTTGTTCTGCTTCTCTGATCTTCCAGCATTCACCCCAATACCTGGCTCCATGTTTGTTTTTATTAATAAGACCATTTAAGATTCATGCTACATGTTTCCATATTTTAATATGATTAAGATATATACACTTTTTATAACATCCTTCACATAGAGTTGGCTCAATATATACTTTGATTTAACTAGACTTTACCAATTATATGACTGAAATCCTTTGATTTTGGTTTACCTATCACTTATAATCATATCCTCTGCTCTGTCATGAGGCACTTGGCATATTGATTTAATTTACAGTTTTTATCATGTTTGGATTTAGCTATTCTAATTGAATTATTTATATTATATCTATTTTGAACATGTCAATTTAGTTCTGATATTTTGTTTTTGTTATTTAATTCTAGGAATCTTCTAACCATTAATTTTCAAAGCAGAAGGGAAAATACTATCAAGATTGTAGTTTATGTTTCTGATTCTTTGCATTCTGATGTTATTTTCTCTCTGTGTGTACGTGTGTGTGTGTGTGTGTGTGTGTGTGTGTGTTTTGTGACATGTGTGTAGATGCCAAAGAGACCAAAAGAGGGTTTTGATCCCCTGGAGCTAGAGCTACGGGCATTTGTGAACCATGTAGCATGGGTGCCCGAGGGAATTTCAAAGCAGCTACCCAGGGGTGGCAGTCCAAAATGGGAACCTACTAGCCACCAGGAGAAAAAAAAAGCTAAAGAAAGTCCAGGCACGTTTTCTGGCCTGAGCCAGAAGCTCTGTATTCCCACAAGTAGTCTGGCTGCTTGCAGCTCCGTCCCCTTGCAGCTCTGGCCGCACGTAGCCCGAATCGCTTGTAGCTCCAGCCGAGCCTGGGGGCCTGTAACCCCTGGCCTATAAGGCCATCAATGTTTTTTTTTAATGAATTCTTGCCATGTGGGCACCAATTGTAGATGAATTTCTAAATGGTCTTATTAAATTAAAAACACAGAGCCAAATATAGGGGTGAGAGCCTTAGAGATCAGGGAATTAGTGATAGCCACCAACCTTACCTCTTCACCTCTGCAGCTACCAAAAGTGAGCTCCTTCCTGTCTTACCCACGCCTTTATTGCTTTGCTGTTCTGCCCTCTCATTGGCTCTTACCCCAGCTACCTCACTTCCTTATCTCTGTCTGTCTGTACAGACCTCCAGGTCTCTATGATCAGTACTGGGATTAAAGGCATGAGTTGCCTGTGTAATTTGTAACAGCTTGGCTGTTCCCTAGTGTGTCCTTGAACCCACAGAGACCCTGCCTGCCAAGTGGTCAGATTAAGGGCATGTGCTACCACTGCCTGACTTTCATGTTTATGGCTTGCTATGTCCTCTGATCTCCAGGCAAACTTTATTTATTAACATACAAATAAAACATCACCACAGGTGCTGGGAACTGAACTTGGGTCCTCTGGAAGAGCAGCAAGTGCTCTTAACTGCTGATTCATTTCTTCAGACCTCCCAGCTCCTTTCTGCTCACATCATCACCTTTTATGGCCTTGAACATATTAAAATATAACCAAACAGTAGTATGTGCTTTTCTTTTGCTTTTGGAAGGAAAAAAATGTAAAGGAACAGTAGGTCCTAAGAGCAGTGGCCTGGGAGCCAGGCCATACAGGATGAAGGGCAGCTTGACCCTAAGGTGAGCAGCAGAGCCCATTATGACACAGCAATTTCAAATGCTATACCGTCCATACTTGTTTATGAAACACCTCGATGTAATTCTCCAGTGTTGATATTCTAAGTCTGCATGGGTGGGGACAAACACACTTGTTTGTCTACCCATGTGAGTAACTTACAGCAGTTTACACAGCCAGTACAGACTCGGGATACCTTTCCGGTCAGAACGCCACAGCACATCCTTTCTCCATCAGAGTTCCATGCATCTTCAGTTTCAATGACTTCTGCCTCACTTCAAAAGCTGAACTGAAATTCCTGGAGCTTTTGTCAAATGAAGCAACCTCAGGTTTTAAGAAGGGAAAATGTCTAAGGACCACATTTTTGTGACTTCCAGGTTTATATCTACATGCAGGCAACCCTCAGGCTAGCACCGCTCCCCACCGTGAATTTAAAATATAACAGTTTAACATGTCACCCAAAACATATTCCCAAACAGCTTAATTTTAGATCCTGGGTTCCCAATGCCCAGGCTCTTTTTAAATCCCAATGACTGAATTGTAGAGCATTGGTTAAATAGATAGCTCATTGCAAAGTGTAGGGCTCACACATTTGCTTCATAAGTGATCAGGGTTAATTAAGGCTTTTATCCTCTTTGAGCCATTTAGATTAACATGCTACTTTGAATACATGCATGTGGCTTTCTCAACTATCCTAAATCTTTGGTTCCACTGTGAAACATGCCCCAGATCCTCTTTGGTACTCTTTAATTACCAGATGTTGAAGAACAGGGAATGGTGTGTGTGAGCTCTGTCCTCCATTCTGGAAAACAGACGTGTACAGGCATGTGTACATTGGGAGATCAAACATGGATTTCACATCTTGGTTTCTGTCCTAAATGAACAGTATAATTTATGATACTGGACATTTATTAACCTGTTGGGTATGCCATACTATAGAACAATGGAATTTGTTGTCTGGTTATTTCATGAACTTCAAGGGAAAAACAAAATATTGGCTTCTGTTGCAGCCATTTTGGTTCTGTTGGACTTTAGGCTTGTGATTCTTGTCACAGCACAAATCCACAGGTATTAACATAAATGCTCCCGTGGCAGCTTACCTTGACCATCCAGCAAACAGCACCATGGAGAAGCTACTGGTTGCCATGAGTAGCAGTTGGTGCAGATGCATAGCTGTTCAAAGCACCGAGAATGAGCATCAGTGAGTGCTCAGCCATAGATAGGACATATGTACTAATTCCATCACCCCTGCACCAGGGCTCAGCCATCACCCCTGCACCAGGGCTCAGCCATCACCCCTGCACCAGGGCTCAGCCATCACCCCTGCACCAGGGCTCAGCCATCACCCCTGCACCAGGGCTCAGCCATCATCCCTGCACCAGGGCTCAGACATCACCCCTGCACCAGGGCTCAGGCACCTCAAGAGAGAGCAGTGAAAATTATGGAAGAGCCAGAGGATGGAGATAAGAACTCCGAGATGTATTTTTCTGCACATGACATGGCTGCTGCACACATGCTCTTCTCTCATAGCAGCTGTGGTTATCTACACAAGATTGAGCAAGTTGAAAATTCCAACATGGAGGAGAGCTGCAGCTATTTATTTATTTATTTATTTTATAATTTGATTTAATATTACATATCACTCACGGATTTCCCTGTTGTCCCTCCTCCCGCCCCCCACCCCACTCTTCCCCCAACCCACTTCCATTTCCCATCTCCTCCAGGGCAAGGACTCCCCTGGGGATTCAGCTCAGTCTGGTAGATTCAGTCGAGGCAGGTCCAGTCCCCTCATCCCAGGCCTATGCAGAGTTAATCTCTTTTGTGGGATGGCCCTGGTAGATCATCCATGCTCCAGAGGATGAGCCCACACATACACATGTGAGCAGCATCAGTTGGACTTGGTGAGTTCTGAGAATAAAAAAGAGGATGTGAAAAGTGGGAAAAAGGGAGCAGAGCAGGTCTGATTGAAATACAGTGTGTATGTGTGTGAATTTCTCAAAGAATACCATTTTAAAGGAGAGTTAAAAAGATATTTAGGATCTTTTAAATATTTAGATCTTAATTGCAAAAATGTCTAGATATATTTGTTTTTAAAATTATCTACTGGTGAACCAGTAAACACTGGTTTCTCAGATGTGTCAATATTTTATGAAAGTCCACAGACAAATGTTGTTTCTTTCAACTACAGATGAGAAAAAACATCAGGTTTGACAAGTTGTGACATTACTTCAAAACTCTACTAGGAGAGAGGCAGGTGTGTGGGACCCTTTCACAAAAGTCTATTTCATACATGTACTATGTAGGACCCTTCACAAGAACTTATTTCATACATGAGCTGTATGGGACCCTTCACAAAAGTTTGTTTCATACATGAGCTGTGTGGGAGCCTTCGCAAGAGCCTATTTCACACATGAACTGTATGACAGTTGTTGGTCTCCCAAGGATGTGCAATTCACTTGGGCTGACTTTACAGAAGGTGTTTGTAAAGAAAGGGAACTTTGTCATGTTTTTTTTTTTTTAAATCTGACTTACCAGAGTGGTGATTTTTGTTGCTAACGTATAATTTCAATCATTTTGTTGTCAAGAATCTATCGTTTCAGGAGTCAATTCTAGTTTGTGTCTCTGTTGTTATGACAAAACATGAACCAAAAACAACTTGGGGGAGGAAAGGGTCTATAGGAGCTTAAAGCACTGGTTCTCAACCTGTGGGTCATAACCCCTTTGGGGTCGAATGACTCTTTCACAAGGATCATATATCAGATCAACTATTAACACTACTATTTATAACAGTATCAAAACTACAATTATGAAGTAGCAATGAAAATAATTGTATGATTGGGGTCACCATGACATGAAGAACTATATGAAAGGGTTGAAGCATTAGGAAGGTTGAGAACCTTCTTAAAGGTTCTTAAAGCTTACTGTCTGGAGGCAGGAACTGAAGCAGAGAGCATGAACAAAAGCTGCTCATTGACTTGTTCTCCCTGGATGGCTCAGCAATCTTTCTTATATAGCTCAAGACCAACTTTCCCAGGGATGATACCACCCGCAGTGGGCTGGGCTCTCTCACATCAATTAACAATCAAGAAAACGCCCCACAGAACTGCACACTGGCCGGTCTGATGAAAGCAGTTCCTCGGTTGGGAGTCCCTCTTCCCAGGTACAGTTAGGTTTTGTGTCAAGCTGACAAAAGCAAACCAGCCCAGTTTTAAAAAAATCTTTTTATACTTCAACCCAACATAGGTATCAAAAAAAACATAACATCATCTTTTTTTTTAAATTGCAGAGCATCCATTTGGAAGTTATCTTCCAATAGCTATTGGCAAGCCCAACAAGCTATTGACAATGTCTGTACTAGGAGATAAACCTGAGCCATGTTTTAAGATTGACATGGAAGCCTGCCTGAGAGCTCCTCATTGTGCGGAAGCGTCATGTTTCAGGGGCTGGCAAGCCTAACTTGAGTGTGATTGTCATGGGTCCTTCTGGAGCCTCCACTGAAAATAAGCAGCAGCGCAGCCTCTGGACCTCCACAGGCTCCCCGCAGACCACTGTCCCCGAGTAGAAGTCTGGCCTCTTTAGAGCACACACGGAGATAGTAAAGATGAAGAGCCTGGAGGGCTGTGCAAGGCTCCTCATGGGGTGCACCTGAGAACACAGAGGTGAGATGCCACCCTAGGCAGGAGGAGACGACACTCTTTACAAGAAAAGCTTATATCGACTTAATACCCCCATTCTTTTTCTCTGGCTTGGGCAAACACTTTTCTACTCCTGTATCTATGTATCCGCCTTCTTAGACAGTCTACGAATGGATCATATGGGACAGGCTGCAGGGTCAGCTTCCTTCACACAGCACAGTGACTTAGGAATCATAAATACCCTCTATATACTTTGATTTCTTTATTGACAGAATACTTTTTATACATATACCATATTTCAATTAGTATTGGTTTTAACCAGTTTGTGGAATATTTAGGTTATTTCCTGCTTTTGTTTTATTATCAATGGTTCTGCTGTAAGTCTGTCTATCATCTATATATCAATTTTTATGTGTGTATGCTTCAGTTGTGTGGATATATATTTTAACTGGCTACATGCCTGAGAATAAGGTTGCTAGGTCATATGGTTTGTGAACATTGAACAAGTGCTTTCTGTGGGTTTGGATTTTTCATCTTATATCACTCTTAGCAATGCACAATAGCCTCAGCTTCTCCCCCTCTTGACTAAGGTTTATTATTTCCTCTGTCCTTTATTACAGTTATTAGATGGGCAGGAAGCATCACTTGTGATGGCTGGCTTATACTTCTGTGATGATCGGTGATAGGCAGACCCCTTTCTTCCTTCCACTGGACCATTTATGTGCATTGTTTGGAAAAAAAGTCAATTCTAATAATTTTCCTTTTGAATTAGTAATTGAACTTTTAATATTGGGTTAAAATATTCTATTTTAAAATATATTCTGGAAGCAAAACCTTTTTCAGACATAACTTTTCTCCAAGTCTCTGAGATTTCTCTATTTTCTTTAAAACACAAAGTTTTCCATTTCAAGTTCAATTAATTCATTGTTTGTTCTTAACAATTGTGCTTTTATAACATATCCAAGATCAAGACCATAAACACTTGATCAAGTATTTTCTCATAAAATTTTTAAGTTGATTTTTGCATTTAGTTGTAAATCTATTTCAGTTAATTTTTGTGTGTGTATGCAAGACATGAGGTGACATCCTCCATCTTATTTACATGTAGACAATTGTCACAGAAGCATTTGTTGAAAAATAATTTCCATTGAGTTTCTTTTAATATTTTCATCAAAATCTGTCAACTGTAAAATAAGGGCTTACATGTGGGCACTGAGGACAGTCTATTAGTCTACTCTCTGTCCTACAGCAGGACCCCATGGACATCAGAGCTGGAGGCTTGTGATGTGCTGTGTAGTAAAGCAGGAAGTATAATTACTCCAAATTTGTCCTACTTTCATAATAGCCTTGCTATTGTGGGTCTCCACAATAATAAAACTTAATATGAGTTTTAGAATCAGCCTGTTAGTGTCTACAAGAGAAAAAAGGATATGAGTTTAACGAAAATTGTGCTGAATCTGTGCAACAATTGGAAGACTGTATCAAATCTTCAAATCTGTGACAACAGATTATTTTTGTGCTCATTTAGACATTTTCAGTTTCTCTCAGTAAAAAACTATAAGGCTTTTTTTATTGTATTCTTGCTTTTGATTGTTTTTCAAAGTATTTCATTAAAATTTTTAAGAGATTAATTTCCTTTTATATGTATGAATGTTTTGACTGCTTGCATGCATGCCACATATACGAAGTGCCCTCTGAAGCTAGAAGGAGGTGCCAGGTGCCCTAGAGCCTGAGCTACACATGGTTTTAAACCATTATGTGGGTGCTGCAGACCAAACCCAGATAATCTGCAAGAGCAGCAAGTGTGCTTAACTGCTGAGCAACCTTACCAACCCCAAAGTATTTCATTTTTGATCTTAGTATGAATAGAATAGTTTTAACAAACCTATTTTGAGTTGCTCATGCTAAGGTATAGACATAACAGATTTTTCTATATTCTATGTCTAGAAATTTGCCAAACCATTTTATGAATTGCAATCCTTTGTTAGTCCTTGTCATCTTGAATAAAACAGTGTTTCGTTCCTTCTCAATATCAGAGTCTTTGATTTTCATACTAAATGGCCTGCTTAGATCTACAGGAGATTTTAAACAAAATTTGTTAAAGTTAATGCCATTTTTAGCTTCACAATTTAGATGAAAATGGTCAATATCTCTCCATAAATATGAAGCTGACTATAGGGCCTTTATATCTTCATCAGGTTTGGAGTGTTTCTTGTATTCCTGGATTATGGTAGGGCTTCATCCTATGAATTTTTCAAGTATTTTCTCTGAATCCATTGAAATGGTCATGTGGCTTTTTTTCTTTAATTCTATTGGGGAAAAGCATTGCATTTACTGGTTGTATATGCTAAACCATGCAAAAAGACATATGCCTTTGAGATAATTTAGTTCATGATGACACATAACACTGCCATGTGTTGCTGAATACAGATTTCAGCAATACAGATTGGCTTGATGTTTTCAGAGTCTCTATTCATGAGAACTACTGTTCTAGAAATTTCTTTTTCCTTAGGATTAATCTGGCTGTCACATCAGACAATACTGGCTATGTTGAGTGTTTTAAGAAGTTGTTTTAAAAACTGCTCTTTTTCTGCATGGATTTATGGTGGGTGCTGGAACGGACCAGGGAGGAAGGACTTGTCACATCTGCCCTCTGTGTTGCACTCCAGACCCCAGGGCCTAGCCTATCACCAGGAAAGCCTCACCCTGCCTGCCTCTGTGACTTTGCACTGGGTTTTCCTTCTATCTGAGCAAAATGTCCTGATCAAATCTGTGGAGACTACTACACAGAACAGAGAAACAGAACCCATAGGTGTTCCTTCCTATGGTTCAAGAGAAGACAGTTTCTCTATGTTCTTATCTGAATCACTCCCATTTCCTGTAGTGTGTATTTGTGTGTGTGTGTGTGTGTGTGTGTGTGTGTGTGTGTGTGTGTGTGTGTGTGTGTGTGTGTTTTGTGGGCCGCTTACAGGTACCATGTTAATTTTCCTGTGTGGTGTGAAGCCTGGGTTTATTGAACTCATTCTCCAAAGAATTGCTGCAGGACCACTTTAAAGATCTCCCTTATTGCCTGGCATATTTTTTGTAAGGGAAAATCCTATAGTAAACAACTCAGGTTAAGCTGGGCAGCAGTGGCACACGCCTTTCATCCCAGCACTCAGGAGGCAGAGCCAAGAGGATCTCTGTGAGTTCAAGGCCAGGCTGGTCTACAGAGTGAGATCCAAGACAGGCACTAAAACTACACAGAGAAACCCTGTCTCAAAATAAATGAATGAATGAATGAATGAATGAATAAATGGGGTTAAAAATCTAGTTGTTCATATGTAGGACCATGTTGCTATGAAGACAATAATAGCCAGTGTTTCTGGCTGTGCTGTTACCAAGGTACAGAAAGAAAGATCAATCAAATCTTTACATCCAGTAGTCACTTATCTATGGAAAAATCTTCCAAGACCTCAGTGGATTCCTGGAACCACAGATAATGCCAAGCCCTGTATGTGGACCATGACATTCAGTGGCCATTCTGAGGACCGGGGTGGCCATCTAGCATCTAATGGAAGGATAACATCTATAGTATAGACACACTGTTCCCCTTCAGAAAGGATGGGCATAGGGCGGTGTGAGATTTCATGACACTACTCAGAACAGCATAAGTTGTTAAAACATGGGAATTCCTCACAGTTGGAATTTTCCAGGTAACATCCTTAAAGTCCTGAGAGCAAGTCCACAGGTTTGAGGGTGGAGCTGCTACTGCATACAACTGCAAGTATAGACTGAGTATTGCACCATGGAATCATGTAATTATTTACCTGTCTTACCTCTCATTAGAGACAACCAGACAGGAAAACCAAAAGGTGGCAAACTGGGCCAAGAGGGATGGCTCAGTGATTAACAGCACTGGTTGCTCTTCCAGAGGACTTAGCTCTGATCCCCAGCATCCACATGGTGTAACTCTCATCTCAGTGGATCCGAGGTCATCTTCTGGCCTCCGTGAGTGCCAAGCACACAAGTGGTACACAGACATGCATGCAGGCAAAATACCCATACATGGAACATAAGATAAAAAAAATAAATTTTAAAAGGAGGTGTGGCTAGAGAAATGACTGGCTGATCTTCCCAAGAACCAGGGTTTGGTGTTTCGCATCCATGTGATGGCTCCCAAACATCTGCAGCTCCAGTTGCTGTGGTTTTGACATCCTCTTCTGACTTCTACCAGCACTTGATGTGAATGTGGTACCCATATATTTATACATGCAGCAAAATATTCATGCACCTAAAATGACATAAGTAAATCCAAAAAAGAAAATGGCAAACCCAGTTTCCCCCATGAAATCTGTGCCTGGCTAGGGCACCAGTGTGGGTTTCTAAATGTACCACATGGGATTCTGAGGAATTGGAGGAACAACTTGTGTTTAATGCTGCCTGTAAACCATGCTTCCATAGACTGAGGTAGATGCTGAGATTTTGTCTATCGAGTATCCTACTGATACTGCATATTTAAATAAATAGTCCTTTAAACATTTTCCAACATCTGCTAAAGTTGTGTACTCCTATTATGTCTCTCTTGAAATACATTCCCAGCTACTGTCAAGTGAGAGGTAAAAAGGGAGGCCCCAATAAGGCCCCCAAATCCCACACAGGAAGCTTCCAAGGCTCAAGAGGACAGCCTGTGTGCTCATTTTGATAAGGACTTTGAGTCTCTGCAGAGGGACAGGATGTGGGTCCGCAAGGAGTTTTATAACCACCACTAGGAAATTCTGCCAGCAGAGCAGAGGTTAGCTCAATTTGGATGGTGTCTAATTGTTTTACTTTTGGCACACTGGCCCTGCTGTCTACATCCTGACAATGGCCTGGCACCTATGGAAATGCTGTGAAATTTTCACACATTTTTGTTGTTGTGTTGTTATCAAAGTTGACTTGGGATGAAGTTAGTTTGGGTTAGATATAGGACAGTAAAAGCCATTTGGAATTATAAAATGTTTCATTTGTGTGTGTGTGTGTGTGTGTGTGTGTGTGTGTGTGTTCCTGTGTGCATCTTGTGTGTCCTTTTGTACATCTGTTCACGAGGAGGCCAGGATACTCAGGTAACCTTCACTAGGCACTATCTCCTGGAACTCACCAAGAAGACTAAGATAGCTGGCCAGGGAGAGACAGGAATGGTAGTTGGAATGATAAACCTAAGCCACCATACCCAACTCGTTCTCTGTGGGTTCTGGGGATCTAACTCTGATCCTCATGTTTACAAGGCAAGCATTTCGCTGACTGATCTGTCTTCCTCCTTTTGTTAGCAAACCATGTTAGTGGGCATTCATTAATAAATTACTTCCCTTTAAAAGCCAAGAGTAAAAACACACAATTCACTTTCAATGAGCTATAGTGTATGAGGTGGGTTCAAAGGGAGGTAGTGTATGTAGTTGGATAGCATCATTTTTAAGAAAGACCCCCTCGTTCCTCACTCTAGCCTCACACTTCAGCCCACTCTGATTTAATTCACTGCACTCTTGAAGAAGAAAAAAATGTTCCACTGGTATTCAAACAAGGTTTATAATAAAACAGAGCAGGAATAAGTTTTGACACGTCACTCACACATTTCTCTTGCCTGTGCTCAGGCAATAATCAGAATTCTTTGTCGCAGTGAAGGATGGTGAAGCCTACTATTTTGTAAGCATGTGCGCATCCAGAACCTTCATAATATTAGTTAAAATCAATGTGCTGCTTTTTTAATTATTGCTCATGGTACAGAGCAGGGGAGCCTCATTTAGGACTGGATCGATATTGAGAAGGGATTGGTGGGTGGCCGCGCAGTACATCAGGCTGCTTGATGTAAAAATCATTGGCTCTGTGCAGCAGAGGCTGGGGCGATCTGTCTGCTTAGCCTCCAGCTGGCTGGGGTGGTGCAATGGGTGACCCTTCTGGGGGCCCCTGGCTCCTTGCTGGGCAGCAACTGGGCTGCATCATCCCAAGCCAGACAATTAGGGGACAGGCTGCCTGGTGTATCGATAACAGCAGCATGCAAGTTATTTCTGTTCCTCTGGAGCAGCTTTGGATTTTGTAAGCCCATTGGTTTGAAGGAACAGATAGATGATAAACTATTTGGAGTGCCGTAGAATAGAGAAAATGGGCAGCTGGGAAATGAAAGGGATACACCATGAGAAGCAGAGAGAGAAGAGGGAAAACGGAGACAAGAATTTGAACTCAGGCAGGAGCAGCCACGCACTGCTGAACACTACCAAGACTTCTCATTCTTGTATTTATGTCATATGTTCATACCAAAAATATTCTGGGGGTGGGTGATGCTCTCTGAGCTTAGGAATAATAAAAGAAATTATGTACAGCCATGAAGAAGTTTGTCCAGCTTTGTCTGTGTATTTGTTTTCCAATGGAGAAGAGAAGAGAGTTCTCTTCTCTTTCTTAGGTGTTTGATAGGAGGACCTGGGCAACTTTGAGCCTGTTGTGAGTACTTTGTCATGAACTCAGTACACACATTTCAGATGGTCATGCTGTCAGTATGTTAGACTGTGTACTTCAAAAGGATGTTGTGTGTGTGTGTGTGTGACAGGTGAAGGCAGGCATGGTTATCTGTCCATCACAGCAGGAAGCAACTCCACACTAGGGACCAGCAAGCAGTGACAAGCTGCAGGCACAGGTGTCCCCTCACAATTCCTGCTCAGCCCTGGGAGCAGCCTGGGCACCTGGCTTGAAGGTTCCAACCTGGAATTAGGGGGCGTCACTGATGTCTGCAGCCATCGACAGCATTGATTTCTGGTCACCACTGATCCAGACTTGATGGGTAAACCTCCTCCTTTTTTTTTCATTTTAATGACTATGTGCTGTTTATTTTAATTTATTTTTACTTGACTAATCATTGGGCTGTTTAGATTGCCTGTTGTTGACTTCTGGCCCACATTAACAACCATTTAAAAAAACTGAAATGATAATGGTCATAGACTCTTGGGAGAAAATACACACACACACACACACACACACACACACACACACACACATACAGATGTATATGCTTACACACCTGTGCACACACAGACATTTGTGTGCATATACACATATACACCACTGCATACACACACATTTACAAACATGTATATTTACATGCATGGATACAACACAGGTATATGTACATATACACACAAGCAGACATACATGCATACACACAAACATGAATGTGCATATACAAATACGCATCAATATATACACACATACATAAACATGGGTGGACAAAGGCATGGACACAAGAAGGACACACAATCACAAGTATATGGACATAAACACAGACACATACATGCATGTACACATTATGTAGAATGCCACATAAAATCACTATTGACTTGGCGTGTTTTAATAACTCACAAAGTGATACAGAGTGAAGTCAGCTTAGGAAAATGCATATCAGCATTTAGAAGAAATAATAGACAAAAATAAGGAAGAAGAATACTCCTACTTTAGGAACACCCTACAAACATTAAGTATGTGTGTAAATTACCATCTGATGAACCTACTTAGAGAGATTTACTATCTCTCAAAATGCCCCTCCCAAGAGACCTTCCATGCCCAGCTCCCAAATCCATTTGTTCTCTCTCTCTCTCTCTCTCTCTCTCTCTCTCTCTCTCTCTCTCTCTCTCTCTCTCTCTCTCTCTTTCTCTCTCTCCCTCCCTCCCTCCCTCCTTCCCTCCCTCCCCCCCCCCCCTCTCTCTCTCTCTCTCTCTCTCTCTCACACACACACACACACACACACACACACACACACACACACACACACACACACACTTCTGTTAGGATGGGAGTTGGGGCCTATCTGAACAGGAGTGGTTGAAACCCAGCCTGCACTGACATTCCCACAGGCACTTTCTCTCCCTTGACTGCAGGTTGGATGGCACCTGATCTAAGGAGAGTAGAATGTGAAAGATTCCCTAAAACTACACAAAGTAAAACAGTGTCATTTAGTTAAGAGTATATGGCAGAAAAGAGAAGAGACAGGAGAAACTAGGAAGTAGAGAAGGGAGGCAGAGGAAAGGAAGGTAAGAGAAGGGAAGGAGGGGAGGAAGGGAGGGGAGGGGAGCATCGTGTTCATGGTAGGTTTTGTTTTAAAATGCTCCAACAGCAGAGGTACAATTATTCTAATGGCATAGAACTCAGAGGTCAATCGATTTTAAGGTATTAAAGGACCTATTTAGTAATTTATACATTTTGTAAAAGTAATCGTGTCTCATCAATACTTCCTGAGAGCCCCCCACAGATAAACCCCCGCTGCAGAGTGTTTGCCCTTCGCAGCACACAGGCTAGGGAAGGTTCGCCCACATAAGAGGCAGCTCTTCCCCGACACTGCCAATAAGTTGGTAAATTAAGACAAAAATGGAAACATTCTAGATACAAACCCTAGATTCACCAGATAAAGTGCTATTTGGGTTGGAATGTGAACTTTACGAAGTAGACTCCTGGAGGCAGCCACCAGGAGAAGAGACTCCACTCCTAAGCATGAAAGTGAGTGCCTTGCTCTCTGCACAGCGGAGAGGCTTTCGGATACATGGGTTGTAATTCCTGAGAATGTATCCAAGGAATGTCTTTGGCTTCTCTCAGTGAGGAGTAGAACCCAGGCAGATCCTTTCCCAAGACTCTGAAAGGTTAAAACACAATTTACCTCAGAAATCTGAAGGGAGCTTTCTAGCACTCCTAGATTGAAGGCAAGAACATTACAACCACAAAGCAAAGGATTTTGGGATTGCGATTCAGGCCTGGGCCTTTGAATTGATCTGCTTGGTGGATGGAGGAATAATCTTGATTAATCATGTTGTATCAACAATAACCTTATGTTTTAAAACAAAAATACTCTAGAGTCCATTTTCTCAACCTAGACTATATGTAATTTTCACTGAAAAAATATAAAGCTGAAGAAAAAGATTAAAAAAAAAAAAAACCCTCCAGTAACTAGTGCATGAGTCAGCTCACAGCAGACACACTGATCGTGTTTAAAATCTATAATAAAGGTTCAAAATAATAAGCTATTAACACAAAGTAGCTTCAGTAGAAAACGAGATGCTGATTCTGAAATTCATGTGGATGTGCATGGGACCTACCAGGAGTCAAAACAACCCTTAACTAGATCAGCGTTATCAGTGAGGGGTGGTAGTTCCTACTGTAACCTCAGTTCCCATGGAGGCTGAGACAGGAGAGCCTTGACGACATAGTGACCCAGCTGGTGAGGGCTACAAAGTGACCTTGTCTCACAAAAACCACAGTCAAGCAAAAGATGAAAGTCAGAGTTAGGGTCTTTAAAGTGAGAAAATTACAAATTTAATTACAAATTACAAGTTTGTGTATATGTATATGAACAGGTGTGCACACACATATGCATGGGTTGCTGTTAAAAAGACATATGAATAATATCAAATAACCTTTGGAAGTTTTAAAAATCACAATAAAATTTATAATCATGCCAATAATTTAGTTAAACATAAAGAGATCTTTGCAAGTACAACTATATAAAACTCTATATGCACATGCATATATATAACATATAATTATATAAAATAGTATCCCACAAGTTTACTGTGCATATATAGAGGTTGGAAAAAGGATATTAATAAAACTCACTTAAAGAAAACAAAGTTCTGAGCTTTCTTTATGCTCAAAATTTTATACCTAAAAATTTTAAATTATAGTGAAATTTACTTATTAGTTACTTTGTAAGGAGATCATTGTCAGGAATGGTAGGACAGTGCTCATTTAGGTGTCATGGGAAGGATGTGGTTGGAAGGGAAGGGAACTCCTGGAATCCTAGAAGTTTCCTCCTGAAGAAGGAGGGTGGCAGTATCCATGTGGGAAGATGGACAGAACCAGCACGGAGTCATAAGGGTGAGGGAGGGGATGCTAAGGGAGCAGTTCTCTTCCAAGGCAGGGGAAGACCTGAGAGGTGAAGCTGTAGCATGGTCCCCGGAGGGATTCATGTGCTATGGAATTTGAAGCATCCTTGGGACACTGGAGAGCAGCCGATAAAGAGCCTGAGAAGTAGACATGAGATGTCATTTCCTCTCTGTACCACAGACACTTCTTTAGAGTTGCGTTTGTCATTCCTGAACTGGCCTCTGCTTTGGGGAAAGCATTACTTGTCATGAGCCTGTCCTAAGGGACTCCAGTCTTTCGCTGCCTGTGTTCTCCTTCTGGCTTGCATAAACTGTGGCCTTCCTCACACACTTGTATGGTAGGTATATCACACCCACTGTGTAAGGACACAGGTGTGCAAGAATTGGATCCTACTCAATCCTTATGATAGTCACTACCTATGATGGGCATGGACTCATGACATAAACTCCCAGTGCCACACAAGGTTGCAGAAACAAGAATGGAACTGCTCTCTTTGTACATTAGATCCTGGTTCTTGAAAGCAAGATGGTGCCATCATTGTAACATTAAACAACCATCGTTCAATAAATGATAGCTCATTATTTTTCTTCCTCTACTTCCTCTGCTACATGTGGGCTCAACTCACGTTACATAGACCACATGTGGGAAATTTTGGTTATTCTCTAACCACATGTTGGACACTATGGGTTACTCAGTATGTGGAATATTGTAGGTTTTACTCACTCTAAGAGGAACTTTGTAGATCACACCCATTATAGGTGGGACACTGAAGATGTAGTCTGTCACTATAGCTTTAATTGCATAGGCACCCCTGAGCTTTGTTGGGTACTAAGGCAGAGAGTCAACTGTAGCATCCTGAGAAGGAACATTCCTGTTACAACTACACACCATGAAAGAAAGAAATAGCCAAATCTGAGGGAACACAAGTTATATAAAGTAGCATCAGCTGATGAATCAGAATGTCAAGTATCCAGATCAATGTTAGAACAACTTCATGACAACTGAAGAAATGAGTATATGAAGAAGTGGAGGTCATGGCTCATACACAAGAAATTCGTATATGGTATAGGAATGCGTCACTGTTCAGAGAACAAGAAGACAGATCTTCCTTCTGTCGGGCTGACCTTGGTGATGTCATGACTGTAATCACTTCGTTTGAATGTAATTGGCCTCCATACACTCATAGGGAATGGCACTAACGTGGGTGTGGCCTTGTTGGAGGAAGTATGTCACTGTGGGGGTGGGCTTTGAGGTCTCCTATGCTCAAGATACGTCCAGTGTCTCAGACCACTTTCTGTTGCCTACAGGATCAAGATGTAGCTCTTTTTCCACTCTCAGTTCCTTTTTCAGCACCATGTCTGCCTGCATGCCACCATGTCCTGCCATGATAATAATGGGCTAAACCTCTGAAACTATAAGCCACTCAATCAAATGTTTCCTTTATAAAAGTTGCTGTGGTCATAGTGTCTCTTCACAGCAATAGAAACCCTAACTAAGACACTGACCAGGCTGCATGTAAAGGAGAGAAGTAACTTCACAGTGAGTATCTGACAATCCCTGGAAGATTGGCACTTGAGGAAGCATCAGCAGCCACCTGCATGCTGGCAATATGTTAGCCTCAGGTCAGCATTGCATCTCTTTGGTCCTCCTCCCTAACCCACAACACCCCCGCCCCCATCAAAACCCAGACTGGCTCTAGTAGAACACTCAGACTGGCCAACCTTGAAAACCATCAAGCTGACCCCCGTATGAAGGCCCTGCACTATGGGACAGGAGGAACCTAAGGAGACATGAGCACTAAATGTCATCAATGACCAGTGAGTGCCCTGCAACTATTTCTTTCTAACTGAACATTCCCTCCTAGAAGAAGGAATCTAGGGACACTCAGGAGGCTTAGGAAACTCAGACGGTTCCAAGAATCACACCATCATTCCCAAGGCTACGTGAGAACCAGACACTGATGGGAAGGAAGTCTCTGTCTTTGGTGGACCTGCCTGCACGTTGCTCAGGGAGCTCCAGGGAGCTTTCATGAGTCAACCATGCTGAGGTATGGGGCCCTTTTGAGTCACCCGTGTTCCTGTAAATAATGCCAATAAACTCATCGGTTCACTAAGCTGGATTTGGGGGTCACTTTCCTTTTTCTGTCATGGTGCTCTTTGGGGTTTGTTTTCATCTCCAAGGGAAAACAGGATCCTGAGATAGCAAGGCAATGTTAGGTAAAAGTGAAGAAAACTTGAATGAAATCTTGATTTGGTTGATAATATTATCTAAGTAGTGGCTTATTAATTAGAGTACATCTACCATAGTAGAGCAACACATCAGGGAAGAAGGGAGCTGTCAGCATCTGGGGTGTGCAGGGAGACAGCGCCCAATGAGCTTCATTCTTTAAACTCAAAGCAATTCCCAAATATAAATTCTGTTGAAAGCAAGGGTGGCCTACATCTAAAATCCACATTGTTATATGGACAGAGTGGCTCTACCTGTAATTCCAGCATTTGGGAGGGAGGCTGCTGAGGCAGGAGAATTGTTGCGAGTTTGAAACTCCAGGTCTCAAGAAAAAAAAAAAAAAACCTGCCAAAATGAGCAAAATTCACACTATTCTCGAATTCACCTTTGAGCCACTGTCTCTCAGAACAGGATTTCTTCAAATTATTTTGTTTTGTGGACATTTTGAGAAAGGCACAAAGTTTCCCTTCTTGGGACTTCCAACAATGGCCAAGTAAATTCTCTACCTTGACTTCAGAGCCTTGCTCCCCGGCAGACACCATCTATGCCAGCTGCCAGCTGAGAATGAATTTTCACAGCTTACTCCTAAGCACCTTAGAAGCGGGCATTTCTAATGGAAGTGCTGACACCATGTGAGCGAGGGCCGTGTGAATGTGCGGCTGTAATTTATAATGTCAGCCCATATTCCAAACACTCTGTGCATGGAGCTCTGCACAAACAGGAGAGGAAGGGACCGCAGTGAATTATTGTGCAATTAATCATTTGACCATGAGGGATTCATTTACTAATTAAAAACGCAAAAAGAGTAAATTGAAATAACCAGTGACTACTAAATCACGTCTTCAGAAGCCTCAGCCACATGTAATAAATCATGAGTATCCATCAGAGTTGGACATGCCGGGTACTAGTACTCTGGGCCCTTCTCAGATACCTCTGCGTATGCAACAATAATTATAACATGTGAACATATGCAGCTAATTCTGTAAGTGTATATATGCAGATGTAGGCACATTTCTATTTTCTATAACTATATACACACACGATAGATAGTAGATATGTGCATTCATGAAAAAGTGTGTGTTCATCTATGCAACATGGTATCATAAATATAAAAACAGTCAATAGGAAACTCGGAATGAATAATATAAAACCCATCGGGGCATCATTATGACAGCACACAGCACCTTAAGCTTTGCGTGCAGGCACCTCAGTCACAATTTCTATACTGCTTTCATTCCTATGCAATCCTTGAGTCTTTGGACCCAGGCGCACTCCTAGGCATGGTCTCCAGCATGTTCAGTGACTATTTGCATACTTTCCTATTTGTTGAATTACCCCTTTCCGAATCCTTAAGTCAGTTACCAGGCAGCACAGCAAGCTCAAATTAGCAAACCTCACTGTGATCTCCCTAACTGTGGAACTTTCTCATGTGGCATTTAGTGAAGCTACAAATAAGGTCAGCCCCGGACAGGAGTGCCCAGTGAGAAGGGTTCCAATGGCTCTCTAGGAACCCCATCCTCCTTTGGGCCACTGTCCACACCGGGAGGTTCCTCCATTTTCCTAACTCTTCTCCTCTGAGTAGGGGAAGTTTTCATCATGACCCCAGAACTTACATGGTCAAGGGTTGACTGTGGTTGAGAGCTGAGAAGGATAAGACAGAATTGGGTTGAGGACCCTGTCTACAAATGAAACTTCAAATGCAGGAGAAAGGCCCAAGCCCAAAAAGAGTCAAGATGCTACTTGGTAGTGGGTAGAGGCATGGGGGTGGTTTGTTTGGTATCTTCCAAAGACCTCCAGCTGTCTATGTCCCTAGTCTCCTTTCTTAGGCCCATTTGCCATCTTTCCCTCTTGGAGATGAAGTGAGTAGGAAACACCAGGAACATCTACCAGCCAGCTGACTATAATAAGGGAGAGTCTGGGTGAGGGAAGGAAATGTTAGTGGCCTTCCTGCAAACTGTTGTGTGAACAGGTGTCTGTCCTAGTCAGGAAAGGGCAGAAATACCCTCACCCCACAAGTAACACAGAAAGGGGCCCAGGAGGTGAAGGTCAAGCTTGCAGAAGGCAACAGAACTCTACCTTTCTTGTCTCTTAGTTCTAGAAGGACATTGAGGGGGAATATGACAAGGAGGAGCTAGAGGGGAGAGAGAGAGAGTCTTGTCATGTGCTGCTGGGTTTAGCTTTTTCTTCTAAACTGAGACATAAGCCTGGAGTGGGAGGGAGGCTTATAAAGCTCAAGTGAGGCAAGCCTAAATAAAGTCTCAAAATGCAGAAGCCTGTGATTCACAAGGTTTTATAGCCATGGGTTGGTTCACTAACCCAGAGTTGGGTGGAGTCATTTCTTCTGTCTGTTGTCAGTGTTCTGTATGGGACAAACAGATCTGTGTTCATGTCTTCTCAGGAAAAGTCACCGCCATAATACAGACCAATCGTAGAATTAGATTGAACAAAATCCACATCTCTACTGCCAAGGGGCTATCCTGGTAGAATGAGCTGTTCCCAGCATTCAGGTCTCCTCTGTGGAGCTCATGATAGCCCCAACCAGAAGTTCTGTGACAGTTCAAGGGAGTAATTCAGAAAAATTCTCAGTCTACAACATGGCAATGAGAGACCCACAAGTCATTACTATTGTCTTAAGACACATGCTTTCCCCTTTCATTCTTTCTCTGTTCCAGTCTTCAGAGTGTTGTTCTTTCTGAGGTACCACCTCTGCCCTGAGTTGAGCTCTGTCATCATTATGTATCTGTCATTTTCTTTCTTCATTTCACCAGAGCTGTTCATAATTGTAGTCCTCTGAGTTCTCTGCCTAGACAGACCTTTCCTCACAGCACTCAACACGGTGCCAGATCCATCAGTGTTAACTGAGTGGGTAAAAATTATTATACAGTGGGAAAGCTACAGACAAAGTGTATTTAGAGTTTAGAGAATCCTTTGAAAAGGTTTTATACCAAATGTTATTAAACTTCCATTCATCAAGAACCTGGAGCTGCTTTCACACCTCTTTAGTGAGAGCAGTTAGGATTAACGTTACCTAACAGCTACAGAAGACCTGATGCTGTGTGTCTTTGTTATTTGGGTGCTTTGGCTTTACATGATATTCTGCTTTTTGACCAGTACTTTACCTTCAGACAATAGAAAGAATCCTGAGTCCAATTTGAAGATTTTTGATGTTATGAAAGTCAGAGGCTCGTCAACAAGGGCATCATTTCTCATTTACAAGAGGAAAGTGGTCAAATGAAATATGTTTAGCAGCAGAAATCTTGGTTTAAAACTATTTGTGTGCACAGAAACCCACTGCATCTGTGGTTGTTCAGAAACAGACACATGTATAGGATGAACAGGGGGGAGCCGCACCTGTGTGCAGATGCATGGCTGTCCTCAGATCATCCTGTGTTAAAATTTATAAAAGATGATGCAGATTTCTAGGCAGGAAGCTGAGATACATTGACCTTCAGGGTGAGATTTATCAGGAGAATAATATCATCAAGACCATACATATCCATGATGTAGCCTTAAGGGAAAGAACAAGCCTTAGGGTCTGCAGAAGACCTTCCTTAGGGACACTCATCATAGGTAGCATGAAGGGATCATGAAGGGAAATATCCTTCAGCTCCCATGATATCACAGGTAATATGGTATCATGAAGGGAAATATCCTGCAGCTCCCATGAAGTCACAAGTAGCATGATGGTTTGTAACTGGAAGTATTATTCAGTTATCTACAAGTACCGGGAGAGTTCAAGAATCATACCAGAGGCAACAAGATCTGGGTCTCTTTTGAATTTCCCTTGGTATGGATTCACAAGATGGGTTCAGGCTTTGTAGAGCATAAATCATAAGCAACTGGATGGAGGCAGAGCATGTTTAAGAAAATGAAAAAAATATACAAATAAGTCTGTGCAAAATGTCTTACAAATGTGCATGTCCTAGCCTGTGCTATGGGGCTTCCCTTATACAGTCAAGTCAGATTCTTAGACACTAAGTTATCTGTCTCCAATCCTTCTCTCTCTCACCTCTCAACATTCACAACCATCCCACCTGCTCATGTACATCATAGGTCCTCACCCTCCATCTGGGGCTGGCCCTCCTTTTCCATGACTCCATAGCAATAATTAGTCCTTTCTAGAGATTGTCAAGCAAATTCTGCTTTTTTTTCAAATGTCCAAAGAAGAGCCTTGGTTGTCTACTTGGGTCCTCTTACAGGTCTCTACTGTACCTTTTATCACTCTGTCTAATAATTGTTGAGTTCCTTTTCACACTTTGCCATTGTTTGCTACTTGGGACTAGGACCTCTGATCTTATGGACCTTATATCTACAATGTATAGCTCCAGACAGTGCAGAAAGAGTGTTGAATAGGCTTGTCTGAGCAGGACACACAAGAAAAATTTCACTGAGGGATATACTAAGTTGTGTTCATATAAAAGTTTTTTAAGACTCTCCTCTGGAGATGGAGAAGGAGTGGATGGTGAAGGGGGTAGATGGGAAGCAGGGGGGGAGGAGAGGAAGGAGGGGAAACTTTGGTTGGTATGTAAAATAAATGAAAAAAGTTATTATTTAAATAAAATAAAAAAGGACTCCTTTGGGATAGAAATGAGAAGATAAATATTGGTAGGCAATATACAGAAAATTTAAAGAACATTGTCCTATAAACTGTAGAGAAATGAAATGCATATTCATGCTCAAATATTACAGATGCATAATAAATGCTAAAGGGAGTTAGGGTCGTCTTAACAAGGCTACTGCCATCTTTTCAGATTGACAATAGAGCTTTAAAAAAGAGACAGAGGGGGAATGCTTTAACTATTACTGATAGAAAAAAGACAACTAGAAAAATGGCTGCTTGATAGAGATACAGAGCACACACCCATTGTAAGAGCAGCATGGTGTGAGCATAATTGGTAATGGCTGGTTGTGTCATTGTTTTCCACTCTTGGGCCAAATTTAAGGAAGGAAGGATGTGACTGTGGTCCACAGTTCAAGGGGATACAGTCCACTAGGACAAGGCATGGCAGCAGGAGTGGGAGGCGGCTGGTTTCATTGTATCAACAATCAGGAAAAAGAGAGCAGACAAGAAGGGGCAACACTACAGAATATCAAGCTCTATCTCCAGGGACCTACTTCCTTCAACAAGTCTCCACCTCCTTAGTAAAGTTCCACTCTTCGGATACATCACCCAAGCTGGGAGTGAAGGGCTGAAACACAAGTCCCTTTGGGGATACTTGACGTTCAACTTCAACACTGGTGGGAGGATGAGATGTTCCTAGAGAGAACAGAATGTCACGTGACAGAGGGATGGGGGAAAATGGAAGCTCCTCTCAGAAAACAGTTCGGACTGCTCTTCTATGAACACACGCAACTCTAGAAACGAGGACGTGACTTCCTGGAACGGTTATCTCACCCTCTCTAAAAACAGTGAAGTGCAGTCTTCCATGGCGTCACCATACCTGGTGCTGATGAAACTGTTGCTGAGCAAAATCTAGATCTAGGCCTTGCTGTGCCCATATCTAAAGAGTGACCTGGACACTGGCTCCGGAGATATGAGAAGTGGCTGCTCTTCCAGCAGCCCAGATTTTGCTTCTCAGCACCCCTGTCAGTCAGGTGGCTCACAAATGTCTGTAACTCCAACTCTAGGGAGTCCAATGCCATATTTTAGTCTTTACAGACACTGAGCACACACACACACACACACACACACACACACACACACACACACACACACACACACGAGAGAGAGAGAGAGAGAGAGAGAGAGAGAGAGAGAGGTAGAGAGAGAGAGAGAGAGAGAGAGAGAGAGAGAGAGAGAGAGAGAGAGAGAGAGTAAAATAAGTAAATCATAAAATGTGCTCTGCTTGTACATGTAAGGGCCATTTGTTGCTTTTGGCATACCATAGATTTACTTCCTAGCGATATAATATTAACGTACAGTGTTGATCACTATTATTTTCCTCTGATGGAAACTTACTTTAAAGCAAAAAAAAAAAAAAAGATATGTGCACAGTGAGACATTATATCATATAACACACTTTCTTAATCTATTCTTCTGCTGATGTACACCTAGGCTGGTTTGAGAATTGAAGGTTTTTGTTTTTGTTTTTTTGCCATTACTCAATGATACGATTCGAATTTTGTATGCTTGCCCTGCATTCTGAAGTGAGAGGCCCGAGGATGTGGATCATGTCACCTTTGCTCTGTTGGTTGGTTTTGCCCCAAGTCAGTAAAAACAAAACATAACAAACAAACAAAAAAAAAAAACCTTAGCAAATACTTATCAGGTTAGTTCTCTTCTTCCACATTTTGTGGAGCCTTCAGGTGTACTGTCCAGTAGCGGCTTTTAAAGTATCCCCTCTGAAGGCAGTGCGCCAGTGGCGGGGTGATGAAGCATGTGAACATAAATGATTTAGGAGTCTCCAAAGTCCCAGAGGTCAAATCCCAGTGAGCACTCAGGCTGTAGATGTTCTTGGTTCTGAGACAGAGCATGTGGGGATAGAGCTTCCTCCAAACAGTCTATTCCCACCTGCAGCTGTGGATACGGGTCACTGTGGCCCTGGAATGTGTGCTTTCAGGGAGCGAGTGCACAGAAGGGAGTCTGCAATCAGTTCACACTCCTAGAGCATAACACTCATACTCAGAGGTGAAGTCATGTGTCAGAAACCTGCAAGGCACTGGCTGAGGAGCACAGCACAGCAGCATGCTCACCCACTTGGAGTCACTCACATCTTCTCTATAATGATTATTAGACACATAATAAAATTGTGAGATTGCTGGGCAGGGTGGTGCATGCCTTGAATCCCAGCACTTGGGAGGTAGAAGAAGTAGATCTCTGAGTTTGAGACCATCCTGGTCTATAAGTGAGTTTTGGCATAGCCAGAGCCCCACAGAAAACCCTGCCTAGGAAGACAAACAAAAAGCCAAAAAAAAATGATTTTAAAAAATTGTGAGCTTGAACACATATGTAATTACAAGAAAAAATAATGAATTTGCTTTAGCATATCTTTAGAGAGCAGACCAGCAGTGAAATGTGGATCCTGAGAAGGAATAGAAGAACATTGGCAATCTGCAATGGGAAAGGGGAATAACTGGAAGAGAGGGAGGTCTGCTTGGGGAGAAGAATAGGAGGATGTGTCAGGCAGATAGGGTGAGTGATAACTAACACTAAGGCTTTGAAAAGTCATGTAGAAGCCTGTTACTTTGTAAGCTTTGCACACACACACATGGTTTTAGTTGGAGTCACCCTATGCAGGGCTAATGTTTCCCCTAAAAGTTGTAGGCTGGCAAAAGAAAAGCCCAGTACCAGGTGTGGGATACTTTCCCTCACGTTGTTGAGCAGGGATATCTTGAGGACCTCCCAAAACAATACAGGGTATTGCCATTGATATTGGTTGCCCACCAGACCTTGGCAGTGAGACCCTACTATTGAAGATACCACAGACTTTGGCTATAGAATATGAAGAAATCAAGTTCATACTGATCAGGTAGCTTCCTCCATACTGGGTAGCTTTCATAGTACTGGATGATGCTATACAGGCTGCTGGGGAAGAACATTCACCAACAGCTAATCAAGCTCTGAAGCTGATAAGCTATGGCAATCATGTGGAGGACATGGCAAGATATGCCTGTGGGTGAAATAGCAGAATTAATATTATGGAGGTAACCAACCACTTTCTCATTGGATTTAAGGCCTGCACCACAGATGAAACACATGCTTGGTACTGTAAATTTTGCCAAGAACCTGTGACTTGGGAGCTCATAGGCTCCAGAAGAGAACTTGCTACTATTATTTTGCTAAAAGGATATAGTCAAGCTGCCTTAAATTTTAATGTCTGTACTCATAGATTAGTGCAGCTTTTGGACCTCATCAAAGAAATTACTTCATGCAATTAATTATAGTTAGCATAGAAACTCCCAACTGGTCAAAGCACAGAGAATAAGCCTCAGCAGAGGTCTCAGCCACTATATCACACCCCATCTTCTTGACACTCAGAGATCATCCATGAAGAAGAAGCAGAAAAAATGGTAAGAATTGGAGGTTAGGGAGAACCAGAGCCAATAGTATTTTATGTACCATTTTAAGTACCATGATAATTGTGTGTGCATGAAAGTCTGCAAAAGTAAAAACATAGTTTTGGAAAGATGTATAAATAGTTAACAAACAAGACTGAAAATTGTTACTGAGAAATAAAAGCATCATATGAGTTTCAAAACTCATACTCAGCGTGAACATGTTATGGTCATGAGACATGCAGACTAGGTAGTCCCTAGAACATCTGACATGTCAAAGGTAGGTTCTAGAAGTTGGAGGGCCACTGTGTGTGTGGTTTTATTTTCTTTTAGGAATGAAGGAGGAAACCTGCTTGAGGGTCTTGAAAGAGTTAACCTCATGCTCCATCCTCCCCACCCCCGTAAGGGCCATTGCTCCTCTCCCTCTTGCCATTAGGCACACGGCCCCTGCTTTTGTGTCTTTCCAAATGGTCCCCAAAGGGGCTCCTCGATGGGTCTGAAAACACTAAAACCAAACGCACAGAATGCTTTTTAAGCACAAGTGCACACTCTGCACCCTCTAAAATGCTCACTCTTCATGAGTGTGCTCTGTGCCTTGTCATCTGAGCCTCTATTTGCTCACAAGCAACTCAAAAGGCAGCTGGCATTTCCAAGACAGTGCCAGGTTCTCTGTCTACCCCTGCTGACTCAGTAGGAGCAGTCCCTTTTTATGAACACTGATTTTTTTTTTTTTCAGAATTGTCAGTTTGGTCCTCCTCAAAATGGTGAGTGGAATGTGCTGTTGTTATCTACCTATGGAAATCTGAAAGCTTCACTCATACTCACTGATGCCAAGGACCACCATTTCTGCTTATGTTGCTTGTTTTGTGATCACTTGTAAAAATCTTTGACAGTTTTTATTGTCAATAAACTGAAGCAAAGAAAAGAATAATTACATTGCAGTGCTTTGAATGAGATGTCCCCCATAGTCGCAGGCTCCATCATACCCAGTCTCCAGTTGGTGGCACTGTTAGTAGAGGCTTAGGAGGTGTGGCCTTGCTAGAGGAAGTCATCCGGGGAGGCCTTTGAAAGTTCAAAGATTTGCTTCAACTCCATTCCCAGTTTTTACTTTGTTTCTTTTTTGCAATTCAAGATGCAAGCTCTCAGCTTCTCTCTCCAGCTGCCTTGACTTTGCTCTGTCATCATGGACTCATCCCTCTGGAACCATAAGCTCAAATAAACTCTTTCTTCTGTAAGTTGCCTTGGACATGGTGTTTTATCACAGCAACAGAAGGGTAACTCACCATGTGTTGAAAGTCAAGGCTGGCTGAAATGCCAGTTAGACTTGGGGTCCCCTTGTCTTATTATGATAAGCAACTGGACAAAGGGTCATGTAGCAGAATGTTTTGAGGTGTGTTACTTTTGTTTATGTTGCATTTGTTTAAAACTCTGTGAAGCTGTGTTGCTATGCCTGTCTAAAACACCTGATGGCTTAATAAAGAACTGGCAGGAGAAAGGATAGGTGGGGCTGGCAGGCCGAGGGAATATATAGAGGGAGAAATCTGGGAGGAAAAGGAGCAGTCAAAAGGAGGAGGACGCCAGGGATCAGCCACCCAGCTACACAGCAAGCCATGGAGTAAGGATAAGATTTACAGAAATAAAAGAACAGGGAAAGCCCAGAAGCCAAAAGTAGACGGGATAATTTAAGTTAAGGAAAGATGACAAGAAACTAAGTCAAGCTAAAGCCTGGCATTCATAAGTAAGAATAAGCCTCTGTGTGTGTTTATTTGGGACTTGGGTGGCGGGCCCCTAAAAAGAGTAATAAAACAACAACAGGTCAGCTACCACTCTTTGTATTTTTTATCATGGAAAAGATGGGCCAGCAACTTCTTTGTGAACTGTGGTGTCAGGTACTGCAGTTAACAGTGCACCAACACTGTGCCTTATTTAGCAATAACTCTTGTAGCAGCTTTTACGTTGAGGAGTTTACTCCATGACTGTTATAACAGAAGAAAATTGACTCCAAAGGGCTAATAATGCAAACCTTCCTTTAGAGTGTGTCAGTGCTGATGCCAGGAGTCTAGAACTTTCTGCTCCAAAGACAGAAAAAGTAAAGCAGTCACTTCTCTCCCCCCTGAAGTGACCAGGATAGAGAAAAGACAGGGTATCCAGAGGCCATGGCTGCAGGGTGCCAGGCTTTATAGGTCTCCTTCTGTGTCACCCCTTAGGAGCACACTGCATTCAGAGAAAAGGTAAAGAGAGCTGATTGGACAGGGACTGGAAAATAGAAGATTGTTGGATGTCAGAGTTTTAAATACGTATTGGAGAGTTTACATTTTGGTTTCACACTTAGAATATAGTACTCTTACTTGTTATCTGTTATGTTGTCTCACGTTTTGAAACAGATAGAATATTCAGCAACTTAGAAAATGTATACTTTCCACTGTTACCCTGTAATTCACTGAGCGTGTGGAGAATGAAGATAAACAGTGAGAGAAGACGGCATCCCTGCATTAGCTTCTCCATCTACAGGGATAGGATGGTGCAAACAGGAAAAAGTCAATCTGACTAACAAAAGTTATTGAAACCAGGACTTTTCACCTTAATTATTAATTACAGAGTGAGAAAAGCCCTTCTCACGATCCTTCATCTTACATAACTACTCCGGAGCTTTCCCAGTCATCAATACTGTCACCATCTGAGTAGTGTCTCTTTCCATCACATTCCCAGTGCCATCTAAATCTCACAGCATCCCTATCTCCTCGAGATCTCTATGACAGCAACATCAACATCACACCCTTATCACCCTCATATTATCTCCATCCCGATATAACTGTAACCTCTACATTATCCCAGCATCATCTCTATCCTAAGGCCATTCTCACCCCAACATGATCCTCGTCACATCACCGTCTGCAATATTATCATCATTACCATTCCCAAGATCATCACTATCCCCATCCTATCAGCATCCCCATCTTGCCACCATCCTTATCCTGACACTATCCCCATCCACAAAGAATCCCCATCCTAATATCATACCTGTCCCAACACCATCCCCATTTCAACATCGTTACCATCCTCATTCCAGCCCCTGTACAGACACACAAAATTAAAAATAAAATTAATATTTTAAAGGACCAAACAAAATTGACACAAAAGCTAGACATCGCCATCTCAACACTGCCATCATCCCCATCCGAACGGCATTCCCATCCCAATTCTATGAACAATACCTTCATCATCTCAATGCCGCTACCGTCTATCACCATTCTTGTCTCAATATGGTCACCATCCCAATACCATAGCCACTCTGATATTACCATCATTTCAGGGCTATCATCAACTTTATCCTCAGCATCATCATCATCCCCCACAGCACTCCCACCTCCATCTTGGCCACCACCTCCCGAATCATCTCCAGTGCCATCACCGTCCACACTTTCACACTTCCTTAAGCATCTCAGGGCTGGCATGCCCCAAGAATGCCTACATCTCCTTTCTCACCTTTTCTCCCGTCTTCCTCTGCAGTCTTTCACTAACTTCTCTGTGAGGTCTTTGTTGTAGATTTGCTATGAATTTCCTCAGTGGTATGCCACTTGTTGCGTAAGTAGCTTTGGAATTCAACCTTTTGGATGAGGATCACTGCTCTGCAAACTACAGAAACCAAATTGGTCCCCTTTAGGTCTGAGGCTTAGGTCTGGACTTCTGTGTCTCAACAATGTTGTGCCCAGTGAGGCTCTAAATTAAAATACTCTAGTATATTATGTCTCCAGGCACTCCCAAAAATCTTTGAAAAATACTTCAAGAATATTATATTATCTGAATACAATGGGAAGTCTCATTAATAACTAAGAAATACGTTGACATTTCATAGTTATTAATTGTGCTACAAGTGTGCCAATTTCATGGCATATTAAATTATATGTTTACTTGGTCTTATTTTTTAAAAAAGACAAGCAACACTTTTTCTTTTCCCAAGCATCTCCTATTCCTAATCAGTAGACACACACAAACATGCCCATGTGTACCCTTGTATCCCACTGGTTCTGATAGAGGAACCATATATTCTAACCTTTAACCAATACTTAGACTCTCATGTAATCCCCATATGTAGCATGTAAACACACAAAATTTGTACTGGTAAATTTCATGTTGAATGAGGTCCTGGGATTGAGCACTTGCATCTGTGTGTCTGGAATAGCTCACTGCACACATAGGGATTGTTTAATAGAGATCTGCCATTCCCACTTGTGCTCAGATAGTGTGATTTAGATAGAAGCCTAATGCACAAGAGCAACTTGTCCCCGGAGCCTTTTCAGAATATAAATTAAGCGATATTATAGCAGAAGCCTGCTCTTAGCTCAGCGTAATGAATATGAACCGTCATGTACTCCTGACCAAGGTCATGATATGAGGACGAATTACTCTATTAACATCTCTTTTAAGTAGCATTAGTGATAATAAATGAAGAGGTTTAATGTAATACTGATAATATTATTCATGCAAATACAGCACACTTTATCTTGTTAAAACAATTAAAATGTGCTTTGAGGATATTTTACATGCTGGAAATATGATGCCTGAGAGTGCTTACCGCATGTTACTGAACACGTCAGTGCCAGCCAGCAATGCTGATAATCTGATAAAAATCGGAAAGCTGCTTTGTAGGCTACGCTAATTCAGAGCCATCCCTTTGGCCCTGGGTAGTAGCCAAATGCTGCACACGACCGACCGCAGCAGGCTTTAGCAGTGATATTAGATTAGGTTCAATCCTTTTGCTTATAATTTTTTCAAGGAAATTACATCCACCATTCTTTAGCATAAACCCTCTTTAGCTGCTAAGCGGCCTGTAATATTGCATTTTAAGCCTGGTATATTTGTATCTTCTTTCCAGACAAATTTAGGCTTTGTTCTCAGTTATAGATCATCTCACCCGTAGTATGTAAATGCAGGAAAGCAAAGAACACTCCTAGGAGTGGGTGGTGACCTCATTCTAGCACAGCATTGAAGGACTTTGGGCAATTGTTAAATGTACTATTGTGTAAAGAGACACCATAGACTATCCGATGGCTGCTCACTGTTCCATGGCATAGAGCACCGTGTAAGCCATAAGAAAATTTATGGAAAGCAGAAAATATCAGGTTTCTTGACACTTATAAGGTTTCCTATCGGAGGAAAGACTCCTCTGGGACTCTCTGGAGCACAATATGATGACTGTGTGTCACCGAGTATGTATGCTACTGGTGTCAACTCTTTACGTTTATTTTTTCAGACTTTTGTCATCACAAAAGGGGGAACAGGTTGTGACACCACTGAGGGGTGCAGGGAACGACCTCCTCTTCTCACACACTCTCTTCCATTCTTTGCCACCCGCTGAGCTCCATCCCACGGCACTGAAAAGTAATGGTGCCTCCACTGAGCTGAGGGTCATGGGCACTCCCCTCCCGGGGACTGGGGGCGAGTACAGGATACTGTTGTATCTCTGGACAACTTTGTAAGATGGTTTTACCTCCCGCTTCCTAAGACCATACTGCCCGACACTGAGGCCCTACAAATTACCACATTTTACTTAAAAGCAGTTACAGTTATTTGATATAAAATGTACCAATGCGAACAATGACTAAAGAATTTTCTTTCTTATTTGGGGAGACTAATAATATTTTGACAATTGTACATTAAAATTATTTTATTGCCCTCATGAAACAGCTTCATAGAATGTGGAAGAAATGATTATCTTTAAAATCTTGCAAACATTACCCTGGGGGAATGCTTCTCCTGTAATTAAGACTTCAGCAAAGCCCGGTCAACTTCTATCCTGTTCCCACCAGCATTTTAATTATGCTTGGCATGGCGGGTTTGCCTTGATCCCACATAAATTTTGCACTTGTGAGTGGAGATGAGGTTTCTAGAGGCAGATAGGTTTTTTGCATTACGGACAAAATACATATTTACATGAATGAGCCTCCTTGACTACACTTAATTATTCGGGGGACAGGAGACCACTGGATCCGCAAAGCTAGGACTTAAAGCATTAGATTCTCATATTTATGAGTAATGCCTCCCTTATCGCCCCGAGGCTCACAACAGGATCATGGAAAGCACGCTGGGTTAAATCTCTTTGTTAGTAAATACAGACATTGTAACTTGGGGGAAGCCCAGAGGACAGTCTTGACTTGTGAGTTATACTCCCATCAAGCCTAAGCTGACTCAGAGCCTGAGTGCTCTTTTTATTATTTATACTCTGCATTGACTTCCTGCATTTTTCACAGCCTCTGAGTTGGCCCTTCCCAGCAGCTGGAGACTAGTTACTGCACTCACCTGGCCATTGTTCTGTAAATAGCCTACAGACTTGCAACTTGCTCTGTTCCTGAACAGTCATTTGTTTGCTAAAGAGTCTACCACATAGCTCGTACCCAGATAGGACACAGAAGCATGAGAGGCCAAGAGGCCTTGCTGTGGGCAAGTTGATTACCAGAGCTACACTGCATGTGCAATTCATCCTTGGCTTTGGTGAGCCCCAACAGTGACCCAGAGGTGAAATTACCCTGGTTCCGAACTCCTGGCCTGCACTGTTTTCTAGTGCCATGCTGTCTCAGGAATTCTGTCCAAGCACCTCTGAGTCAAGAGAAACTCCAGAACTCACTGTGTGGGGGGGTCAGATTCATTCGACTGTGTTGTGCTCACGTGGTCACAGCGTGGCACCATTTGAAGATATGAACATAAACAGAAAGAAAAAGTTGGATTTCATTTTTAAATAACCACAATTTCTAATTATTAGTACTCTTTGAAACCGGCTTCCATGTATCCCAATCTGGCCTTGAGCTACGCTGTAGCTGAGAATGACCTTGAACTTCTGATCTGCTTGCCTTCACCTTGGGAGTGTTTGATTGTAAGTGCCATGCCAGGTTTACATAGTACTGGGGTAGGAACCCAGAGATTCCTGCCTGCCAGACAAGTATTCTGCCAGTTGAGGCACATCTCCAGCCCCCATTAACCACAATATTGATGGTGGGATTTTTGCACTCGCTGTGTATGGAATAGTTTCTCAAACCTTAGGCAAGCTGCCTTGCTTCCTGCCCTCATCACCTTGGCTTTCAGGCTGGGCTAGATTTCCAACACAACAGCCAACTAAGCCCAGCTTCCTAGCATGGAGGTGGCAGAGTGGCGCATCCTCCAGTGTAGATACAGAACTTTCTCAAGGTCTGAGTTGACATAGTACGATATACGACATACATCAAGTTTACCTATGTTTCCATCAAACACAAAGCTTATCCCTAGTCCTGGACCACCTGACTGTCATTGTAGGACCTTCAGATCTAAACTATCTTCAAGGTAGGGTCCAGTTCTTACAGTTTGGGGTGTTGTGTGAATTTCAACATTTTTGTAGCATTAACTGTACATCGACTTTGTGCTGGCTGCTGGGAATGCAAACCCATACTCCACCTTCTCACAGCTCCCTGTGGCTTTGTGGGACTAATACCCAAGTGACTTTATTCTGCTCTTGGGTGATCAAATTAATGCATACCTGGAGGATCATTCCCAAAGTGTTGTGTGCTCAAATATCATTATATGACATTTGCAACATGATTTTAAAATACATACATACCTTCAAACGCCATTTTCATCTTCAGCTTGTCGGTGGCATGCTCCTCACATGCACATCTTTTCTCTGAGTCGTCCTTCACCTTTCTCCAGCCTCCATCAGGGAAGCAGTAGTCTCTTTCAGGTAATGGACACAGCTAATTGCTGACTGATGTCTTGAGCTGTGCCTTCCAAGGAACAGAGCAGCTTTTCATCCTAAGCTGGTAGAGGGGCCACCACAGCCCAGTGAGCAGGGGCAGGTCCCGGCCAGCAGTGTCACAATGTGTGATGTGTAGCTTCTCCCTGCAAGGGGGTGGCATCTGCAGTCCAGGGGCAGATCTGGGTCAGTGTCCAGGTGACAGGCTGTAGAACGGCTTGACTGGTACTCAGGTGTTCAGCTTACCATCTGCTTCAGCTGGCTGGTGTTGCTTTGGCTTGCGTGAGTGTAGGTTCTGGCAGAAATAAAGGGGGTGAAATCTCCCCCACTTCTGCTACAGGAGTGCTATGGACGTGGAGGGGGCAGTGAGTTTAAGGTCACATGCTTTGATATTTTCACTTCTCTGCTACCGGGGCACTGCTTTCTGCGACACTGGGAGTCTCTGCCCCATGGCCAGTCGTTATACTGTTTCCTGTGGGCCGGCATCTTCACCCTGCAGTCCACAGTGCTCATTACTGTGGCTGCTAAGGAAACCCTGCTGTGGTCCATGACAGGGATGAGGACCATGACCCCATCTCCATGTCCACTGGGAGCCTGGAGTGAAGGAGATAGATAGAGCATATCCCAGCCCTCAGATGAGAAGAGGATTGGTGACTTATGGAAAGAAGAGAGGGCTTCATTCACCACTCTCTTCCCTGAGCATCTCCAGGGTAACCATGGTTTTCACAGGGGACCCATGCGTTTCCTCTTCATCCTCTGAGTCAGTATCACAGTGGCCACCTCACTGTCCTAGAAGTTATCTAAATTTCAAATCCAAAGCTGTGCCTAGGTGTTTAAAAATCTAAATGACAGCCGGGAGGTGGTGGCGCATGCCTTTAATCCCATCACTCGGGAGGCAGAGCCAGGCGAATCTCTGTGAGTTCACGGCCAGCCTGGACTACCAAGTGAGTTCCAGGAAAGGTGCAAAGCTACACAGAGAAACCCTGTCTCGAAAAACAAAACAGAACAAAAAATCTAAATGTCGTGTTGATTTTTCTAAGGACAGCATCTTGGCCATTTTAGTACAAACTTAACCAAACCACTTACATGAATTATTTCTCTCACTCTGACAATACACCTGACAGAAGCCACTTCAGGAAGAAGAGGGTGGATTCGGTCCACTGTTCTGGAGTAAACAGTCCATGGCAGGGAAGCATGGTGGCTGGGCGGCTAGGTCCATTGTGCTAGGTCTGCTGCAGCATGTTCTCATGCTGGTTAGTCAGGAAGTAGGGCACGAGGTTGCAGCCAGAGCTGACCCTGCAGCCCTCCATACCCACCCTTAGTGCCTATGTCCACCAGTTAAGCCTCCTGCCTCCCATCCCAAAGACTGTACACCATCTTCCCCAAACAGGAGTGCCAGCTGGTGACCAAGCATCGAAACACATGAGCCTTGGAATCCAAACCACAACATCTCCCACAATAGTTCACCTTCAGGAAGAACGCTTTTCCAGAGGCAAGTAATGCCAGCTCACTAGGACCCTGGGGACTTAGGTTACCCATGGAGCTCTGAGACGCGTCATAGAGGAACAGTGTTGTGTGGAAATGTGGCACTGTAATGTAAATGCTATGGACTAAAGCATGTTTGACTGTTTGCCCCTGGAAATTTCCATGCAGAATGCCAAGAGCATCTCACATAGCAGGTGACTGAATCATTGTACCACCCAGGTCTCCCTTCCTGCTATTTTTACCGTGTCGTTGCATCCATGGACACACAATCTCTCCAATGTGAGGAGCTCAGAAACTAAGAACAGCCAAGTCATGAAAACAGCGAGATACCAGCCATCTCCGTACCTGGCTAGCCAGGTTGCATCTCAACAAATAAGAAAGCTTCACTTCATCCTGGAGTCTGAAGACTATGAACTGAGGTGGCTTCTCTAACAGGCAGTTGGGACCTGGGGAGAGGAGAGGAAGTCACTCAGTGAAACCTCCTTTGAGTTTTCCCAAAGAAGTCTTCCATTACAATAGACACAGCTGGAGTTCAGCTTGGGCTTTACAGTCAAATCCTTAGAGTAAAAGGAGCCTGTTTGTGGGATAAAGAGGGAGAGCACCATGCACGGCCAAGCCCAAAGAAGGAGGAGTTCTAAATGCCAATGAAGTATGGGAAGCAGAAACAAAGCAGCTGTCCTGCTAGCCTGTGACACCTTAGGGACATCTTTAGTCTCTTGTATTTCCACAGGGACCTGCAGTTGTGTGAACCACAGGACGGGAAAATAGGCCATCAGAAGGGCTTGATGGCTTCTGATGTTTGAACCAACATTAATGTCCTCTGATACTGCAGATGAGGAAATATTCCTCCTTATGATGACCACATTTATTGAAATAAAGAAAATTTTCATGAATTTCATTATAAAAATGGCAAATAAATAAAAACATCTTACAACCAAATTAACTATACCCAAAGTCTTTATAAAGCAAGGGACAGTTAGAATAAGAATTTGGAATTAAATCTATGGAGTTTCACATTAAATTGCACACTTGCTGTATTAAATATATTTTATCCACTACCAAAAATAAAAAAATCTATGACAGAATTAGACCTAGAAAAACAATTAGTTTTATATCCTCTTTCCTATCACGTTTGTTACCTGCATTCAGTCCTTCATCATCCCCTTATATTTAGCATTTCTTGTTCTTTTCTGACATTTTATACTGTGCTAAAGTGTACATTTGTTTATATATATATTACTGTACATATTCCATGTATGAGAGAGGATATACATATTTTTTCTTTCTCATATTGTATGACCACCCTTAATATTGTACATTTAAAAACTACCAATGTTCCTACATTTTAAAACTTAATTTTTCTTTAGAGCTGGATAGTATTTAATTTTACACATATTCCAAATCTTCATAGTCCATTCATCTGTTGATCGACTGCTAGGTTTACTCCAGTCCTTTGCTGTAGTGAATAAATCACCAATGAAGCCAAGAGTGGGATAAGAATAGCCATTCTCTCCTCTCTTCTTGAGTAGAGTGCTCAAAGTCTTAACTGTAACAGACAAAAGAAGAACGTACAAGAGACAGTGATGAGAAGGGAAGAAGTCAAACTATTCCTATCTGTAGTTGACACATTCTTTACTCAAAAGACTTGAGTAGACAGAATTAATATTGTGAAAATGTTTATATTACCAAAATTAATTTGTAGAACTAATACAGTTCATATAAAAGTTCCCATGTCATATTTCACAGGTGTACCAGTTAGTTTTATAAACTTGACACAAGCTATAGGCATTTTGGACAAGGGACTCTCAGTTGAGATAATGCCCCCATCCAGTGGACTGTGGGCAAGTCTCTGATGTATTTTCTTGAGCGATGACTGATGTAGAAGGGCCCACCTCACTGCAGGCAGTGCCAGCCCTGGGCTTGTAGTCCTGGGTGACATAAGAAAGCAGGCAGAGTAAGCCATGAGGAGCAAGCCAGTAAGAGAATTCTTCATGGCCTCTGCTTCAGTTCCTGCTTCCAGGATCTTGACCCCCTTGAGTTCTTACCATGACTTCCCTCAGTGATGATGGAGTGTGACCTGAGAGCTGTAAGTTGAAATAAATCTTTTTCTCTCCAAGTTGCTTTTGGTCATGAAAAGCAAAAGAAACACCAACTAAGATAACAAGCTTAAAAAAAACAATACAAGTATTCATAATGAACCACAAAGGGCCAGGAATAGCCAAAACAATCCTAAGGAATAAAAACACGCTACAGATGTTACAATACCCAAACTCAAATCATGCTATAGAGCTATAGTGATAAAGATAGCCTGGTACTGGCATTAAAAAAATACACATGGACCAATTGGACAAAATAGAGGGTGCAGAAATAAAGCTGCAAAGCCATGCTCTTCTAAATTTTGAAAAATGAGGCAGAAAGTGCTTTGAAGCAGAGATGGCCCATTCTACAAACGGTGATGGCAAACTGGATTTCTGCCTGCAGAAGAATGAAATCATAGGTTCTCATCTTCCACCTTGTACAGTCAATTCAAAGTGGATCAAAGACCTTGATTTAAAACACGAAACACTGAGACTTTTAGAAGAAAACAGGCGATACCTCTCAAAATATTGGAGTAGCCAAGAACTTTTCAAAGAAAATGCCAGCAGCACAGGAACTCACCCCATGTACCAACAGGTTGACTACACAAAAATAAAAAGCCACTGTACATCAAAGAAAATAATCAGCAGTGTTGGCAGACAGTCTCCAGAACAGAAGAACTATTTAACAGCTACACTCCACATGAGGGGCTAATATCTAGAATTTACAAAGAATTGAAGAAATTAAATAACAAGTAAGTCAAACATCCTATCGGCAAATAAGCAAATGAACTGAATAGACAGTTTTCAAAAAAAAAAAATACAAATGGCCAAAAACTATTTTTAAAAGAATTTAATACCCCTAGCTATCGGGGATATGCAAATTAAAACTACTTTGAGATACCACCTCAACCTAGTCAGAATGGCTATCATCAACAAAACTGATAACAGATGTTGGAGAGGCTGTGGAGAGAAAGAACTCTCATTCACTGTTGGTAGGGATGCAAATTACTACACCCATTGTGGTAATCAGTTTGGAGATTTCTCAAAAATTTGAAAGTAGATCTGTTGCATGCCCCTGCTATTTCATTCCTAGGCACATACTCCGTACCTGACCTCATCTTCTACCATAGAGATCTTCACACCCCATGTTTATTACTGCTTAATTAACTATAACATAGGAATTTGTAGCCATAAATTTGATGCCTACTCAGAAGTTAGGAAGAAACTATGCCACCACTGAAAAAGGAGTTTCATTGGAAATAAAGAATGCTGTCACTGGCAAAGTCGGCTACACCACACAGCTTTCCACTCTTGCACTTGGCTGCTATCTTAACAGCTAGGGACACACACTTAATGTGCAGATGACGGTGACATTGTTGATGAGGTCATGTGAGCTTGCGTGTCACTGTGCCGTTCTCTTGGTGTGTTCCACAGATCCTCCAGGCAAAGGCCAGACAATTCCATGGAGCCGTTCTGAATTTGTCTCACAGCCACGCACTGCAGTTTTAATTCTTTTTGTCTAATCACGTGAGGAAAAATGTCCACTTCACAGAGTCAAAACAAAGCGAACAAATTAAAAACAAAAACACTTTTATTTTGGTAAATGAGTCCCTGAATTCATGTTTGGTTTCAAGTGAGAGGTAATTTCTAGTCAACATGGCATGAAAACAAGGCAGAATAAATAAACACGAAGCTTCAATAGTTTTAGAATGTTGTTTAGTTGAAATTTAAATAAACATAGCTATTATAACTAATTCATGAATGTGGATTGAGACCAATTTGCAGTGGGGTGTGTGGGGACATTGGAGTGTGATGGGATTAATTGGAATTGGAAAGAGCGTTGAGTGGGCCAGCATGTCCAAGAGTTCTTTGGGGACAAGACTCAGCTGACACCAAGTGCAGGGTGGCAGTCAGACTGGAAAGTCTACCTGGTGTCTGTGTCCGTAGAATTCTCCAGCTTTGGCTCTCTTCCCAGAAATGCTAAACAGGGCTCCTAGGGTGCCAGTTCAACCAGAGAGCCCGACACAGTGTAGGGGCAGAGTGTCTTGTGCTAAGACCTGCTTGAAGGAAACTGAGATGTCCTTAAAGGCACCGATCAACAATTTCATGGGTCAAGTTGCTTCTCACGAAAACTCCTGGGTGGTAGAACATGTCAGCCAGGTTTCTCACTGTTAGAGTGGGAAGTTAAAAAATAGGGGGTGGGAGGAAGAGGAGGAAGGAGGAAGAAGATGGAGGCGGAAGAGCAGCAACAGCAGGAGGCTGAGGAAGAAGAAAAACGGATACAATGTAGGTGATAGCGATGATGTGTGATGGATGGATAGAGTATAGATAGACACACAACCAGTGAGAAATACAGTGGTACAAAGATAAGGCAGAAAGATGGGTGGCAGATATGCATGGATAGACACAGACTGATAGGTAGATGGCAGATAATTGGTGGAAAGATGCATACGTAAGTGATAGATGGATGATAGATGTTAGATGAGGAATAGGTAGGTATATGACAGTTTTGTAGATGAGGTATAGATTAATTAAAGGTTGAATTAAAGGTCAGGAAATATAGAGATATAAGTATATATAGCAGAAAGGTAGATGATACAAACAGGTAGGTAAATATGGATTGAATGACATGATACATGATATATAGATAGGTAGGTGGTAGGCAAGCAGATGATAGATGATAGGTAGATAGATAGATAGATAGATAGATAGATAGATAGATAGATACATACATACATACATACATACATACATGCATACATGTATGCATACATGCATGCATGCATAGATGATAGATATTTCATCACAGCAACAGAGTGAAATTAGGAGTATGCATGTATGCATACATGAATGCATGCATAGATGATAGATATTTCATCACAGCAACAGAGTGAAATTAGGAGAGTCACCCCCGTAACGGCTGTGGCACTTTTGCTATAGGGCCCTGCCCCTTACTGTCCAACTGTTGCTCATCGATAAACTCCTGTGGAGGGAGAGCCATCATCTTCAGTTATGTGCCCTCAGCTCAGACCACCAGGTTCCAAACACATGGTCTGGTTAAACTCATCAGGTCCCCAAATAAAACAAATACATATGCATGTGAGAAGGGATCTGCAGGGGAGAAAATGGTAGACGAGTTGCTGAAGAGATGAAAGAAGGTAGAGGACGAAATGAGTGCCTTATCTGTAAGCATGAAATTGTCCAAGAACAAATTTAATTAATAAAAAGCAAATATTCACAGTGGAGTATAACTAAAAGCACAAAATAACTGAGTCCATATTGAAGAAAATGAAGCACGTGATTGGATAAGCTAAATAAATGGGAGGTGTGATCCTGAGCCTCTCGGGAAGGAGGGACATCATTTACATGCTTCTTCTTCAGTGTGCCAAGGTTTAGTAGTTGGTCTCCCAAAAGGCTTTGACTGTGAGTAAAACACTCAACAAATTCCAGTTAGAAACATTCCACTGAGTACCCCACCAGCCCTCCTTAAGTGTCATGGTCTTCAAACCCAGAAAGTCTGGGTGACTGTCACAGACAGGGAGCATAAGAGGGCATAATGACCTGTGACACACGGGATCCCAGAACAGAGCAGGTAAGGCCAAGTGAGGTCTACATGATGTCACTCCCACTAACACATCAGCCAATGTAGCTCCTGGGAGGAGACTGTTGCACACCAACTGAAAGGTGCCACAGGGGGCACAGTGGCCGCAGGTGAGGTAGGAGGTCCTCTGTGCTATCTCTACCACTTATCATCCAATGGCTCTGCAAGAAACAGTTCATTCAGACAGAAGCAAGGGAGGCCTGAGCAACTGTGTGGTCTTGGAGCTAGACCAAGTGCTTCTCATTCGGCTTCCAGTTCAGGTGTCTTTGCTCCTTCTCTGGTATGGCGGAGGGACCCTTGTGTCTAGAGGTGGTTTCTGCCTCGTTGTCCCTGAGATACAGGGGAAGTGAATGTGTCAGCAACTTCTCTGTTGCTGGGACACAGTTCGTGGAAGCTTAAGGTTCCTTCCACCTTGGTAGGGAAGGCATGGCGACAGGGATGTGAGGTGTCTGGTCACATGTGTTTGAAGTCTAGGAAGCTGAGAGGTAAATGAATTCTGCTGCCCGTTTTCTCTTATCATTCGGTCCAGGACTCTGAGCCCATGGAGTAGTGCTGTCCCTGTAGAGGGCGGGTCTTCCCACATCAATCAACTCATTGCACAAACTCCCTCTCTGACATGCTCAGAAGTTTGTCTGCTAGGTGACTCTAGAAGGTACCAAGTAGAGCATCACCTTTCACCAACACAGCTGGGGGCTGGGGTTCAGCCTTACCTACTTCTATGGGAGTTGGGCATCTGGTTTGAGGTGCACAGACAATAGTGCAGCACCTTAGGCAATCCTCTAGGACCAGGGCTGTGGGCGAATCATTCCTCCTTTCTTCACTCTATCTCGTAATGCGGTCCCCACCAAAACCACCTCCATCTCTTGTGGTCACAGATGGCCACCCCTGAGGTCTTTATTCGGCCTTGGGTTTCTCAGGGTTGCACTGCGCTTTCTTTCTGGCTTCCTCCAAACCAATGTCTTCATTCTTTGTAACTTTCTGAAGGACTCCTAGATAGTGCAGTGGGCCGTGAAAACTAGACACCCCAAGCTCTCTGAACAGGAGGGAAAGGCTTCGCTTCACTCTGGATGACAGCTGTTCCATGAACAATGGTCTCCAGGAGTTGACGCACGGCCCTGACGACGAGGGAGGGTGGACAACTGAGTCACAGCTGCACAGAGCAATCACAGAAAACATCGACTCTCTTCCAGGCAAAATACCATTAATACGTGTGTCAGCCAAGTGCGCATCTCACGGCGCTGGAGGCCGGCACACTGCAGGAGAGAAAATGAAGGCTCCCCTCGGGGACAGCCGTCCCTTTTTTCCAGCAGAGTCTTCATTATTCAGGCATTGTGATGCTGCCCTGGTATTTGTGTAAAGATTAAATTGCACATGATTTCTAATGTTTCCACTACTCTGACTGTCATAGGTCGATGACCTTCATCGGGGAGATAATAGATACATCGTCCCTGGCGCAGGCTTTCGCTGTCTTGCCACAGCTCAGTACTCCCCCATTGTTGGAAGTCAAAAGCAATTAAATAAAAATCCAGGACCGGGCACCTTTGTGACGCTGACGGTTTCATATACCTCTTTGAGTGACCGTCTGTGAACAGGCATCTGCCAGACTGTTGAGCAGAGTGTACAAAGCCTGAATCCTGGACAAAATGGGATGTGAAGGGGACATTCATGTGCAGGAACCATAGACCTACCAATCTGGCCAGAAGGCTGCCAATGAGCGGCACCTACTAGCCTCACACTTAGTTTCCAACTATGGGCTTTCTATGCAGAAATTTAAATTAGTATTTGGAAAGTGCACCCCTTTAAAAAATACTATATTCTTTTATCTTTTTAATGTTTTCTCAAGTGGTAGGAATCTCTCTAATGTTTGGTGTTATTAATGGAGTTACTGAGAATAGTCCTGATAATTCCCACCCACTGATTTGCAGAGTGTAGCTCAGAATTCATATTTCAGCAATGCAAACACAGATGGAACGCAAATGCCAGGAGTAATAATACCAATTTCTGCTCAAATGCTCAACTAAGGACTTCCTCTTACAGAAGGGCATATTTTGCCTGGATAGTCCACCATGCAGAAAGCACAGTGAGGAGAGTGAGATGTCCAGTCACATTGTGCCTGCAGTCAGGAAGCAGAGAGGTACGTGCTGGCACTCTTCTTGCCGTCTCCTCCTTACCTCAGGACTGTGCCACCTCCATGCCAGGGTGGGTCTTCCCTCCTTGGTGAAACCTCTCTGGAAATAACCTACTACACATTCAGTTAACAGTGAACCCCAATGGCCACAGAAAGCACCTTCATCTTGGCCCCCCATGCAAAGACAAAGGGCTCTTCTCCACCCACCAAGACTCGAGCTTTCCCCAGGTTCCTCCTGCTAATTATAGATCTCTCTCTCTCTCTCTCTCTCTCTCTCTCTCTCTCTCTCTCTCTCTCTCTCTCTCTCTCTCTCTCCCTCTCCCACTATCCTTCTTCAGCAGAGAAAATTCACAAACTACTGAGATTTCTCCCAGTTCTGCTCCTCTCTCCCATTTACCCCATTTATAGGGTCCTCATCCCTGGTGTCCTCAGCTGCAACCCCAGAACAGAGGGTAATGTGAACCCCAGCAAATTTAACAGTGAACCCTGATGGCTCAGGAGCTCACATAGATGAGGCAACTGTAGCTGTCCTTCAGCCTGCTGCTCAGCCTGAACATATAAAGTGGTAGAACCCTCTCTGTGAGTATGGAACCAGAGATTAGAAGCCTGGTACTCATGGGAGAACATGGCAACTGTGTATATACATTGTTGTGGGGAGAGAGTAGGGGCCTGTGAGCCTATGTGTGAATATATCTATGTGTGTGTGTTCATGTATGCAGATCTAAATGCACATGTGTACATGTGGAGGCCAGAGATCAACATAGTATTTTTTTAGATAGTTCTCTACCTCATTTTTGAGGTAAGGGGACCTGGGGTTTACTAATCCAGCTAGGTTTGTTGGCCATCAAGCTCCAGGGATCCCTGTCTCTACATCCCCAACCCTCTGATTACAGGTGTGTTTCACTGCAACTGTTTTTCAGGAGGGTGCTAGGGATTCAAACTCAAGCCCTCATGCTTTTACAGCAAGCGCCTTGGCATGAGTCGGCTCCCTGTCCCTCCACAGTGTCTTAATAGGAGAGGAAACATCACTGTCTCCAAACCATGCTTTTTCTGTCTCCCTTACAGCAGATGACTGGGAACAGTGGGTGAATGTTTTGAGTGATAATGGGGAAACACAATGCTGGCTGTGGTGTGGAAAGGTAGGTCTCTTTAGATACTCTACAACACACAGAGCAGTCACCCTACAAAGAACTATTTGACCCAAAATGTCAGTACATCAATACTGAGAAATCCTGACCTGTTCTAAAAAAAACAAAGAACACAAGCTGCAACAGATGAACCCCAAGGACATGCTCAGTGAATTAAGTAGATCCAGAATGGACGCTGCCTGCTGGCCTTTCTATGAAGTTCCTATAGAAACAATTCATAGAGACAGAAGGCAGATTGTGGTTGTTGATTGCTCAAGGGAAGGAGGGGTGCCGAGCTGTTTTTTTTTTTTTTTTCTTATGGGTTTACCAGAAAAAATAGTTCTGAGTGTGTAGCTCACAGCAGAGTAGCTATGCCTTAAGTCATTGGCTGAATACTAAAAAATGATGGGATGTTGTTTTGTGGTGTGCCATTTGATGATGATAAACAAGGATGCCAAGGTACTCCAGCATGAGCATCATCTGGCCAGAATGACCTGGTGATGAAGAATTCTCTCCATCATTCATGCATTATCTGTAGGGCTCACCACCTCAAGTATGGTGATTCACTGAGGGAAATTACTTCTTCTGGGTGCTAGCCACCCAGCGAGGTGGCAGAAGTTGATCCACCCATCGCCCAAGCACTGAAGTAGAATTGTGACATGTACTCCTAAAGAAAAGGACACACTTAGGAGAGATCTTGCAATGGGGAAGCTGGCCTCCGGGTATTAGGGCAGACTAGAGGGAACCTATGGCAGAGATTTGGAAAGTTGCTATGCAGAAAGTCCAGGAGGGTAAGAATGTGTGTGCCAGGTCTCCAAGTGGGACGGTGCTTTCAAATGCAAACCTGGGAGCTGAAGTGGCAGCCCAGTGGTTGAGAGCACATACTGCTCTTGCACAGGACCTGAATTCAGGTTCCAGCATCCACATCATGTAGTTCAGAACTGCCAGTAACTCCAGCTCCAGGGTATCTGAGATTCTCCTTTAGACGCCTCTGGGGTGCCCCACTCATGTGCACAAACCCACACTCACCCACACACATGCATACAGAATTAAAAACAAAATCTCAACAAAATAAGTGAAATGTGAGCTTAAGGTGGCGTTTACTGCTCTGTGAAATAGTACAATCAAGCAATGATGGAGCTGGGAAGGTGCCACCAGCGTGACAAATCATTGTCAAGTTTGGTCCTCATCCCATGAAACAGGGAAGGTGTTTAAGCAAAGCAAAGGTTTCGGGAGTCTTTCCTTTAGAACATGGAATCCAGGAGGCTTAGAGACTAGACACACCTAGATGAAGTGCATGCGTGAGGCGTGTGTGTGTGTGTGTGTGTGTGTGTGTGTGTGTGTGTGTGTGTGTGTGTGTGTGTGTTGGTCAGACAAGTGTGGAGAATGGTGCTAAGTGGAACTGTGAACCCTGCACTTCCCACTTGCTCCCCGTCACCCATATGGGCTTTATGCTTGCATGAGCTTGGAAGTTTCTTCTAAATTGGTGGTCAGATTTTGATTTGGGGGAATGCATTTGAAGGTCCATATCTCAAGAGAGCATCACCATTTCAAACAAAGCCTGGGAGAGAATTTTAAATTGATTTATGACTTTCCTATGAACCCCAACTTTCAGATCAATTACAGAGTTCCTTTCTGTTACGCCTCACAGCTCTCTTAGAGAGTTTCCTTAGGGAGCATTGCTTGTACAATAATCATGTGTAGATAACAGATTTAAGTTTTGTGGCCATCACAGAGGTGGGTCCTGACTCCGGAGGGAGGCATTCTCACCTCATCCTGCTGTGACTCTCCTCAGTCTGATGGGACGCCTCCCAGTGTAGAGCACCTGCTCACCTTCTTGCGCCATGAGCTCCCAGGTGGCCTCTTGGCCCCAGACGAGTGTCCATAGTTCGCATCCCTGCACTCACCCTGGGGGACCAGGTAAGGGTTTCCAGGAAAGCAGCCATAGCTGCAGGGGTCTGCAGACTCCTTCTTGGGTGCAGTCGCTGTCAACAATAGGAAAATCTCATCTATTTCTACCAACTCGTTGTTTGCTTCCGTCCAGCTCTGCAGTCTTTCTTCACGCAGCTGCCCCACTGCTCACTCCTCTTGATCTGCATGTAGTTAGCCAACCATCAGTGACAACGTCAGTTCTGTACACACATCATATCTTGCTCTTACTTCTTCTGCCTCCCACTGCTGGCCCCCTCTCTGTAAACAACCCTTCCTTCATGGCAGACGTGTCCCATGGCCCCATTCTCTTCCGTTTCTCCCTGTGTTATTTCCCCTTCTTGTTGCCCTCTTGAACTGTTACTATCGGCTCTACAAATGTGTTAAGAGTTTTGATGTATACCCAGGGAAACTGGGGCTCTCTCTCTCTCTCTCTCTCTCTCTCTCTCTCTCTCTCTCTCTCTCTCTCTCTCTATCATACACACACACACACACACACACACACACACACACACACACTCAAAAACCCTCATGCACACTCAGTGTATGTGTCCTACATGATGCTAACCCCTGAGAAGTTAACAGTGAACCCCTATAGCCACAGAAAACACCTTTATCTTGGCCCCCTCCCCATGTAAAGAGAAAGAGCTTTTCTCCACACACCAAACTCCTCCATGGAGGGACCTGACATCAAGCTTTCCCCAGGTTCCTTCTGTTAATTATAGATTAATTAATTCTCTCTCTCTCTCTCTCTCTCTCTCTCTCTCTCTCTCTCTCTCTCTCTCTCTCTCTCTCTCTGTGTGTCTCTCCCTCTCCCTCTCTCTCCCTCTCCCTCCCCTCTATCCTTTCTTCAGCAGAGATTTCAAAACACCTGCTTCTCCCAGAACTGACCTCATAACCATGAGGTTTCTGCTCCTCTCTCCCATTTACTCCATTTATGGGGACCTCATCCCTGGTGTCCTCAGCTGCAACCCCAGAACAGAGAGTGACCAGGAGCTCAGGTAGACAGAGGCAACTACAGATTTCCTTCAGCCTGCTGCTCAGCCTGAACATATAAAGTGGTAAAACCCTCTCTGTGAGTTTGGAACCAGAGATTAGAAGCCTGGTACTCATAGGAGAACATGGTAACTTTATGTATGTGTGTGTGTGTGTGTGTGTGTGTGTGTGTGTGTGTGTGTGTGTGTGTGTGTGTGTGTATGCACATGCTTGCCTGCATGGATGCATATGTGTGTTTGAGTGTGTGTATAAGTATGCCCATATGTACCCAGAGCTGCAGAGGGCTGGGATGACATTTCACATAGAGGGCCGCAGCTTCTCTGGATGGATCTTCCAGGATCCCAGTTGCTCTTCCAAGGCTCCCTGCAGGGGCTCAGCTTGAGCAGAGTTTCTGAGGCCTCTTCTCCAAGATCCACAAAATGTGATAAATTAGAAGCTATGAACACTCCAAACCCGAGACTCATTTTCCAGTGCTCTTCTCTTTCCTCACGTTCCCACGAAGCCCATGGCTTTGACCCTTTGTCCATTTTCTGCTTTTCCTGGACCCAGGAAATTAAATCATTCTTCCTCTGTTCATCTCATCTCAAAACTTTACCTAACATCTGACCCACATTTACTCAAATCCATACAACAACAGGCACATGGAGGCTGTTTGGACATTAATATCAAATAGTGCACACATTTTCCAAAGCTTCCTTTAAAAGTGAGTAGTGCCACTTTTAACACCATGTAGATTTACACCACCACCAAAAAGCTCATGAAGTCATTGGGGTGGGGGTGGGGGTGGGGAGTGTTGGAGGGAAGGCCAGGGTGTAGATCAAGGCAGAATGCAGTCTCTGAGCTGGAAAGCAGTGCTGACGCTGACATTGCCCCCCCCTTCTGTGCACGTGAGTGTGTGCAGGCTGTTGCACACCCACCACCCAGCCCACCTCGGGAAATGAATGGAGGGCTCTTCTCCATCTACCCCACGGGAAGAGGACAGGAGGGTCCCTATGCAGTGCCTGGCCTGACACTTGCCCATCACCCACCACCCTGCAGCACATGTATGCCTGTCGGTTGGCAGATGGAAAGCTAGATATTAGTAGGAAAGTCGAGGTATTTTCAGCAATGTGTTTGGTTTAAGTAAGGTTGATTTGGTGGCACATCGGGGAGATGGAGTTAGGGATGTGGTCATGTCTTCACAGCAGGGCAGACACCAGATGAAGGGCAGACAAGAGGACTCCTTTAGTATTACAGTGTTCATTCAGAATGAACAGGAAGGTTTTGTTTTGTTCTTTGTTACTCAATGAATCTGTACACATCTTTATGCTTCTCTCTCTTCTTTTTATGTATATATGAATTTATATGTATTTCTATTTAGGTGTATATGTGCATACATAAATATCTGTTTATATATGCATGCAAACATGTGTGCCAGGGCATGTGTGTATACTCGTGTATATAAGCATGTGTGTGCACATGTGCACCTGTGCTTGTGAGCATGTCTGTGTGCTTGCATGTGTTGCTGTTACATGTGTGAGCAGACAACACACACTCATGCTCACCTCACTGTAACTGGTCCAGCTTCTTGTTCTCAGCCCCAGGTTTCACTTCTCCTCTCCTCAGATACATATCTCCATCATGATCTCCGTGGACTTACACAATCATCATATATCATACAGTGAAAAGTCAGACCAGATCAATTAAAGACCAAAAAAAAAAAAAAAAAAAGTGGCGGGAAAGAGGTTAACCAGACTCCTTCTTGGTGAATTACAATTAGCAAATAGATGACCCTTCATTGTTTCAATCATTAAAAAATAAGTAGACTAGTGCGGGCAGCTGGCAGGAGTCTCTGCTGATGAGTGGTATCCACCCACAGCCTTTGTTCTGCACTCCGGATGGCTCTCTTCTCCTTCCTCCATGCATGTGTTTATCAGGGTCTCCCGAAAGCCCAGAAGCCCATAGGTCAGAGAACAGCATTTTGATGGATTATGGGATTGTAACTGTCCCTGCCAGGTGACAGCTTTTATTGGCTGGGTGGATGAGCCTGTAAACCTTTATATAATTATTGTATTAAAGGCACTGTGCCTCTGTGTCACTGGCGCTTGTTCAGGGATCAATGTGAAGATAATTTCAAAAATGAATAGTAAGTATTGATCGTCCCGTGGTGGGGCCTTATCAGCAGCCTTGGCCCAGGGCTGCCGATGATACCTTCAATGTCATTTATGGCGATATGATGCCCGCTGCATAGCAGCGACCTAAACAAAGGGCTGATTTAATTCGCAGTGGATTTTTGTAGTGTGATGGGTAATAAATCACAATCTATGTAATTTTTCGAAATGAACACATGTTGGCAGTAGTTCAGGGCAGCTCCTGAGAGATCTGAAAATGACCAGGGAGGGGAGACATCAGGCCGGACCTCTGAATGATTGGACTCCGCTTGGTTCTGGCATTCACATGACCTTGGGGTCCCTGCTGGCAGCTGCTGGTTAATTTTCTTCACTGAGGACACAGTTTAACTTTCTATCTGTCTGCCAATTACCTGACATTTTCAACTTATCACCTTCTATTTTTTAAGTGATTGGAACCACATCCACATTTTGACAGTTTTTTAAAGCTGGTGTGTGTCGTGTCAGGCTGAAAGCACCCCTGTCACCCCACGGTAGCATCCCTTTCTTGTCTGAACAAAAATTAACTCCAGTTTACATAACCACATAAAGAAAAAAGAGCCAGATTTTTTTTTATGGCTGTTTTCAACATTCCCTAGGTTAGAATCTGTCACCTTTCGGATATCACCCGCTGTGCAGAATGTGAGAGCAGAGACTTGCCGCTTGCCTTTCAGGAAAATAATCCACAGCCATACTCATTTGCAGATGATTTTACCCTTAGAAACAAATCACTGTGATGTAAATCATCAAGGATTATCAGGAGAGTACAGTTAGAACGGTTAAGCTCTGGAAACATAGAAAAATGAAGGGCCAGTGGTGAACCACAACTTGTTGATTTCAGGCATGCACACACTAACAGCACCACGTGCACACCTTCAGTTCAGAGGAAAGAAATTGATATATTTCAAGGTGTTGGACACAGAGTCTCCAGCCAAGAGCATTAAAGGATTAGAATTGAAAATATAATCCATGTAGAGTCTGCAAGGGGAAAGTTTCCCTAAGATTTCTCCTCAGCCCCTGGTTTTACTCTTTTATCTTAAAAAAGGTGGAAATAGAGTAGCAAGAACAGACATGAAGCGAGATGTACTGCATGCCTGGTTGATGCTACATCTTACAGGCTTGAACATGAGACTGAGGCTGTATCCTGGAGGAACCTCTGGTGGGGCACATCAGCAGCAGGTAGGTATAGGGAGCACGCTCCATTCTTGCTTTATCCAGGTGAGAGCAGGGATCTACACATGCTAGATACTATCTATGTTCATGACTGACAGTCACTAAAGCCTTCTGAGAGGCCAGGCTGGATCCCAGAGAAGAGTTTTGTGGATGTGAATAAAGAAGCTTTTGGAAGGAAAGCCATTTAGTCAAGGGAACAGGGTGTAGATGGGAAGCTCAACGGCAGTGCCTTGAATGGAAAGGAATCCTTAAGCTCAGGGACAGGGGGATGAGTCAAGGCTGCCACACATGGAGATGGTGGCAATCAATACACAAGGGTTACTTTAACTCTTCTTTTTCTATATTCTCTGGTCCTGATGAGCTATCTGTCTAATAGCTTCCTAAGTAATCATTTTGGAAAGTTATACCAATAAAATACTATAGTCTTTAAAATTTCCCCAATTTAAGGCCTCATTACCTCCTGTAATAAGTAGACAACTACATCCACAGCCTTGCTGTACTTAAGAGCCAGGCACATCTCACAAGGATGACGCCTTTCAGATGGGAATGCTTTCTGCTGCTGCATTCCTAGTCTCCTGTGAGTGTAGACAGGAGAGGCACAGAGCTAGCTCACCTTTCAGCTTGAATGGGTCATTTTCTTTCTGAAGAGTAAATATTCTTGAAACAAACTTAAGTTTGGGGTAGTCGTGGGATGGCTCTGTGGGTAATGGTGCTTACTCGCCTCATATGCATAGAGACCTGACTTCAATGCCTAGAACCCATGTAAAGGTGAAAGAGAAAGAACCCCACAAGGTCATCCTCCAACCTAAGTCATCCTCCGACCTCCCCACGAGTGACCTGGAAAATACACACACACACACACACACACACACACACACACACACACACACACACTTTACCATTGCACATACAAATAATAAATAGAATTATTTTTTTAAAAAAAGGTTTATTTTGATTTCCTGTGTAAGTACCAGCATTTATGAATATATACTGTGTACATGCCTGGTGCCTGCAGAGGCCAGCAAAGGGCATCAGATCCTCTGAAACTGTGGTTACAGGAGTTGGTATGCTGACAGATGTGGGTGCTAGGAACTGAACTTAAGCCCCTCTACAAGAGTAACAAGTGCTCTTAACTACTGAGCCATCTCTTCAGTACCCCCCCTCACCTCCACACACCCCACATCTTTTAGTACTTGGTTCCTTCTGGCTGGCTTCAATTCCAGTACATTCTTGCTGATATTCTCCCAAAAGAAAATGCACCACAAAGACATCTCCCCCTCATGGCTTATCTAACTTTAATCAATACAGTAAATATAACACATGATAACACATAGGAAAAAATAGTCTAAAATCCTATACATGTCCTGTGCTAATGATATTAATGTAATATTAATAGGCATTATTGTTTTAATAGTATATATGACTTGTATTAATAATGTGAGTATATCATTTTATCATTTGAATGTGGGTTTTACTATTAGGAATGAAAGTGTGGGAGGACATTTTTCCCTTCTTTTCATTATGGTCATTAATGATGGGAACAGTGTCCAGTTATGAGCTATGTCAGGCTGTTTACATACCTCAGTTGACCTTTCTTTGCTCCCTATGGTTGTTCCTGCTTTATAGATGAGGGGTGAGAACACATACTGCCCAAGGTGACATGAGACATTGGGAGGAAGAAGGTCCCAACTCAGTTCTTTCCATCTCCAAAGCTTATGTCCCCAAACGAATAAACCTCCAGAAAGACAAGCTGTCAACTGAACAGATTTCACTCTGAGTCACTCTAGGGAACTGAGACTTGATCTTTGTCTTGGACTTTTCACAGCGGGAATTGTCATGTCAGTACTCTACTGTCTGGCCTGAAGATAATAACTCATATTGGGGGAAGAAATAACGGCACCATTTTTACTTTCTTGTTAAGTAAGGTCAATTTCAATTTATTTCTTACCCATAGGTCAGCTGTTGACCCCTGGCAATCTTTAACTCCATTGTGAAGTTTTGCAGAAGTGTGGAGTTAGGGAACTCCTCTAGATACACTCTTTCACGGTCGTGAAATGGGCTCATGGCACAGAGCCACCAGCCCTAGTGTGTTCGGAAAGGTTCACTGTCAACCCAGTGCAGGCCCAGACCCCTGCTGCTGCCCTAAGCACTGTCTCACAGAAGGCAGGAGGCCACACTTGGTCCTTCTGTGGGTTTGCTCAACAGTGGTCCGAGGCCCAGGCCTCAGCCTGAGCAGCCACCAGCCCTCCACCAGCCCACACAGACACAGACCATGTCCAAAGGAAATGCTTCTGGACCTCTGTGTGGTCCCCTTCTTTCTCCCGATTCTCTAGCTCTGCTCCTGCCCCCTGTGGAAAGAATCCCCTCACCCCCAGAGGGAATGTGCATAGCCCATGCTCAGAGCCCTGTCTCTGTCACAGTAGGGCCTCTCCCACCATGACAGCCCTTCTCTAGTCCTTTCCACACCCATCTCTCCTTGACAGTGCAGTCCCAGCTTCTTAGACTGGGCTTGTTTTATATTGAACACGGGTCTTTGTCAGTCCATATCAAAGTTCACTGCTCAACAGACACAGTGTCTGCCAAGAAAGCCATTTCCTCTTCTGTGAGTCAGGAGACCACAGACCCTTGAGTGCAAATGCACAGGCCACCATGGCTTTCTGAAGAGGCTTATTTGTACATAGGACCGGCATGTGATTCCAGCTAAGAGAGAGCTCCCATGTGTGTGTAAACACTCACAGAAATGAGATCTTTATCAAGAGAATAACCTACATATGTGCAAACACACACATGCCGTTTCTGCCATAAGATGGTATTGCCGGTGGAGAAACCCATCTGTGGTTCTAGCATGAGGATTCTGTGTGTGTGTGAGCACACATGTGTGATCACTGCCACGAGGCCATCATGTATGTAGGTTATACACACACTTGTCTTCTATTAGAATGTCAGCATGTCTATAAACACACATGATTCCCACCATGAGACTACCCTGCATATGTGTGGACTCACACACATATCTGCTTTGCCTCTGACAAGTCCCTGTCAGAGGCCAGCATTGCACACATGTATTTCTTGCTTATTGTGTTAGTGGACAGGGTCAGAGATGTGGATAAATCAATATATCTGACTATTCAAAGATAATTACTATTGATCTATGGAAGACTGGCATTCCTGCCTTTATATTTGAATATTGATATATATGACACCCTGGAAATCCAGCCTTTGAAGTAAAACGATGATGACACTTTCTAGAAATATCCATCTCCAATGTGCACACAAGTGCTCTGGGGTCTGAATCCCTATCTCCTCTCCTCTTGATCTCTTCCTCCAGCATAAAAAGACCCTTAGAAAATAGCAAACTGTAAGTCACGCTTCCTTGTAAATGACTTGTTCCAGTAGGACAGCTGAAGGGTGATGCTTTAAGAGGGATGCTTCAAGGGGCTGATTTCAGGAGTGGGAAAGATTCTAGAGGACCACAGAGACCTCCTTGGGCATGTGAAAGTCTCCTCGAACCTCTAAGAATTTCAAAGGAAACAAGTCTATAGGATATGCGTTCAGATTGGGGGAACATGGGAAGTTGCCCTTCAGGGCTCTTCTCAGCATCAGGTTCAGCTACCTTGCAACTTGTAAGTGTTTTAGCCTCACTTGTGAGTCTCCGAGGCCCAATTCCTACCCGAGAACTGGTTCAACTACGATTGACCACAAATGGCTGCTTCTCAGGGCGCTTGTCTTGTGGACAGAGTCAAGAGAATCTGAATGGAGATGAGAGAGAAGCTGGTGGTTGATGACTCGAGATACAGTCCAGGACTTCCCTGCAAGGAAGCAGTAGAAGACCCCTAAGTGAGTCCAGACAGAAAGGAAGAAGCCCTGGGAAATCACCATGGTGGGATGGTATACCTACACCATGGAGACCACCATGGTAGGGTAGTATACCTACACCATGAAAGTGAGAACAGTTTGGACAGGTCTAGTGTGACTGACAACAGGTAACCTAAGGAGGACATAGTTAAAGCGTGACAGGAGACAGAAGACAGCAGAGGCACACCATAGAGCCACGATAAACTGAAACATGGAGAAGCCACAGAGGCCTTGGCTCTGCATGGTGTGGCTCAGGTGGGAATGGTAAGAACCCCATGTTTGAAGCAAAGGTAATCACTCTGTGGGAGAGGGCACTATGCTGAAGAAAGGCTTTGCAGTGAGGCAAGGGTGTGTGAAGGATGGTGCTGAGCTGGGACATGGACAGGGAATGAGAACGTCCACACCAGGGAAGTGGAGTCTAAGGCAGACCCAGGAAAGGAGGAGGAAAAAGGAGGATAGAGAAGCTTCAGGGAAACCACTGACGGACCTCAACAACTTAGAAAGAGATTGTAGCAAGCAGGGAGGCCACAGAAATGGCAATGTCATTATTGTAATAGTGCATCAGTCATAAAGATGGGATAAAGACTGACTGGGGACATATTTTGAGTAGGGTACATGTGAGTTTCAGACATTTTGTTTAAAATTATCTGTAATTATACAGTAAACACATTTCAACACATACACACTTATTTGACAAAGCAAAAACAAAAATCATCATCAATGGTTTTAACCATAGTTGATAAGAGACAATCGCTTGCCTTTTCCTTTTATCTTCTTAGGTACGTTCATTCAGGAATAAATTCTTTGTATTCATTTGTTACAAGGACACTCTTCTATATAGGAGCTAAGTAACAAAATATCTGATACACACAAAGAAACCTTTTTCATATAGATGAATTTTCTTTGTAGAAATACATACAACTATTATCTAAATTAAGTATAAACACAATAACCCATTTGCTTTAAACATGTGCTTATTCATGCTATTTACCATTCTCATAGGTGATTTTATCATTGAGTATTTTATTTATAATTTTCACCTCTATAAAAAGACAAACACCATATGTAGCCAAAATGTTGGTACATTTATATTGATTTGTCCAGTAATTTGGACTCATTTGTGCCTGAAGAGTTTTATATTGAAACAATATTCAGGAATAATTGAGTAACAGGCAGTTAGAAACATGTCCACACAACCATGTTAACCGTGCTTTAATGTGCATTTTTAAAAGGTGTGTGTGTGCGTGTGTGTGTGTGTGTGTGTGTGTGTGTGCACGTGAGTGCATGTGGGCATACATGCAGGTGCCAGTGGTGGTCAAAAAAGTGAGTGCATGGGGTCCCCTGGAGTTGGAGTCACAGGTGGTTGTGGGCTTTCTGGTGTGGGTGTTGGGAATGCCTGCTCCTCTGAATGGCAAGAGGATGTGATGTGGTGGGCTGTCTCTTCAGCTCCTACCACGACCTAATGTTCTAAATCTGAATTTAGGATCTAACAGCTTGTAACCTGGTTTTTATAGAGAGATTCAAGGAATGTCACAGTATGGACAATTGTCTAGCTCAGGCCTGAAGTACAGACAGCAGCAATAACAAATGGGAGAAGCGCAAAGGTTTCAGGGTCTAGAAGCCAGACTTTGAGTGAACTGAGGACCCAGGGGAAGGGGAAGCCATTGCATCCCAAAGAAACAGAGAGCCACACTTGGTCTGGTACCAGTCAGCATGCCTGCCTGTGTGTGTAGTCCTCAGCCACTTTCTCTCCTAATTTTTGAGGTTGGGTTTCTCATTGAATCTCGATCTTACATTCAGAATAGACTTGCTAGCCAAGGAGTTCTAGGAATCCTGCTGTCTTCGGCTGCCCAGCACTGGGACTTTACAGGGCTTCCGGGAATTGAACTCAGATCTTTATGTCTGTATAGCAAGCACTGTATTCTCTGAACCATCTCCCAGCCCCACACATTTCTAATATCTTCAGATGCCTTGGTTTCCAAGATGAAGTCACAGAGGCATGCCCACTTCCCTGCACCCCATTTACTGACACTGCTCCATCTGTAACGTCTAGAGCCTCTTTGTTTACTGCATGTACACCTCTTGTCCCGTGCACACAGCAGCCCAGAGGTGGAAAGCAGCTTCCTTAGAAGCCAGTGGGCAGGATTCAGGATGCCAGAGTCAGTGGACAAGTGAGTTTAGGACTTCATCATCATCTGGCTTATCAGTTTAAACCCCAGTGAACTGCCAGCTCTCTGCAGCTCTATGTTAGGGTTTCCTTAGAGCAGAGACACGAATGAGCTTATTGTGTTTCCAATAGCTCACCTTGCAAAGAATTTTCCTTCCTTGGGTGAAAAGAACTGTGATTTCTTCATTTTTCCTCTCTTTTATTTGCTAGAGACTTTCTCCGGCATCTCCTTCGTGAATCAGCTTCCCATTGAATCTGCTCCTGAAATCACGAGGCAGTCCGTGCAGACTGCAGGAAGTGTGTGAAGTGAAAACCTCACATTTAGGAAGTCCGGGCAGTCTGCTTTCAGAGGGGATGGAAGGATCCCTTCAGGAGGGCTCCGGGAGAACATCCTTCACCTTGGCAGACAGTCCTACATAACAGGTGACATGAGCAGGCAGGAAGCACTTAGGGAGAAGGCTGGAGACGCTGGGAAGAACTAAATTAGTGAAGGAAACTTAATTATCTCGCCTCCAGCCTTCCCCTGGTCAGCACTGCAATTGAACACAGACAAAATTCAGCATTTTTATGGATGGACTACTTCAGCCTCAGAATGAGCCTTTTCTTTACCTTCTACCCAGAACTATATTGACCACACTTTCCCTTTATCTCTAGGTTTAGAAAGAGCAAGTATCACATTCCATTAAAATACAGGTATCTACGTCCTGTGGCTTTGTAGGCAGATGGTGTTGCCTTTTTCTTACCAACCTAAGATGAAAAGAAACAAAGAACTGTGAGGGAATATATTTTTCAGCAAGGTCGACTTGCTCATTTATCAATTAAAACACGGCCGGGCACCCCATGTCCCCCACTGGCTTTGTTCATACACACACATTGAAAGAGGAGGTCTGCAATCCTGAGACTAGACAGTGTTTGTTAAACCCTGGTTACATGCCAGGGATGGTAGTGCCAGCGGGTAATCCTAGCACTTGAAGACGGTAAGTATGAGTGCAGTCTGCTCATTGCTGAGTTCCAGGGCTACACACACACACACACACACACACACACACACACACACACACACACACACACACAGCCCCCCGCCCCCCGCCAAAAGTGAGGAAATAAATAAATAAGCATGCTTGTCGAAAAACAATGTGCTGAGGTCATTTCTGGAAACGATAACTCACTATGACAGAAGAGAAGGACGGATTGTCTTTGAGGCTGTACATTTGTTACTTTTTAGTCTTTCAATCGTTTTACAACCCCTCTGACGTGGGAAGATCCTGCATGGAAGTTCCCTCTCATTCCCCGCCTTCTCTCCCTTTGTTCTGCTCTATCTTTAGCTGTGAGCTAACATGGGCAGGGTCTATCTATGTATTGAAGATGTTCTCAAACTGTATCAGTGTGTTGGGAAGCCGCTGCCAAGCCCTGGCCTTGCTCCCACTGTGTTCTCAGCATGCCAGACACATGGTGGTACCACTGGGAGGCTTTTCGTGTGCTGCACTGATGTAGAGAAAGGCGGTAGAAAGGCCCACGGGAAGCCCAGGTGGGGGTCGGTGGGACCCCAAGCAATTTCTGGCCATCCCTTCTGAATTATACACTGGGTTAGTGTAGGATCTATCCCTGGCTCTTCCAGACTACAAACCAGCGAAGTTGGCTCTGAAATCAGAGTGTCCCTTATTTGAGACAGTGTGTAGAGTTTCTTAAAAAGAAAAAAAAAAAACCTCATATTATTTTCTCCCGATTTTACTGTAAGATGAAAAATCTTCATATGTTCTGAGGCAAAACAAAACCCAAAAGTCCTAGTTCTGTCTGAATCCAAAGTGAAAAACGAAAGCACTGATTATTTAAATCGGCATCGTGTTATGGGACTTGGTGTGTGGAACAGACTGCCCTGCAAACAAGTGTCTGGATAGACACACATTTTTATGTTACACACACACACACACACACACACACACACACACACACACACACACACACACACAGCACTGACCTGACATGCACATGCATTCAGACTGTAGCCCCAGCTCTCTGTGGATACTCAAGTGCAGTATTTATCTGTCTGCAGATCCAACACTGTGTTTCTGTCTCCTGGTCTGCTCAGGGGGAATCACTCAGACCAATGCAATTTGCTCGATATTGGTCAGTTTGACTCCTGACCCTGTCCCTCGACAGCGTATCCTTGGCAACCCCAGCTGGGTGAAGGAGGGATGTGCTCACTGGCTCATCTATGGCCTTGCAAGGCTGCCTGCCACAACCTGGCTTCACAGAATGTGAGATGCAGTTATAAACACATTCTGATCAGACTAGGGTCTATCTGGGGAGAACCTCAGTGGGTCAGCCTTCCAAACACCTCACAGAACTGGTGGTCTTGGATGGGTTCCTTGCACATATTATGAAAGGTGAGCTATTTTCCTTGCTGGTTTATTTTGTCAAAGAAGGATTAAAGTTTATGAAATGGATAAACTGATTCCAGATTGGAAGAAGAAAACAGAAAATGTAGGCAATGTCCTTTAGAAAATACCACACCAAGAGCTGGGGAAGTTGCTCAGAGGGTCAAGTGATTGCCACTTTGGCTTGAAGATCTGAGTTCAGATCTCCAGCACCCATTAAGTGCCAAGTAGGCATGGTGGCTGCCTATAATGCCAGCACCAGGGAGGAAAAGGTGGAGGCTCCATGGGGGCAAGTTGATTCGTTGGACTGACTGACTCGGAGAGCTCTAAATTCAAGTGAGAATCCCTACCCCCAAAGAATAAGGTGGAGAGCGTTTTCAGAATAGCTTGATATCAACTCCTGGCATTGCACACATCCCCATATGCATGAGCACATGCACCCCAACACAGTGTATCCCCACATTCAGAGGCAAAACAGATTGTGGGACACACACCCCTGACCAAGCCATTTGAGGAAGACAGGCAGGGAGAAGAAGAGGCGTGTGGGGAGTGGGGGAGGTTGTCCCTGTGCCAGTTCAGTACATTCTCCCTGGGAGAATGTAATACCTCCTCCCAAAGATTGTCAGTGGATGTGACTCCGCTGCCAGCAATAAGAGCGACCTCAGAAGGCCCCTGTGAGGTGCAGCTGCTGGTGGCAGGCAGGAACTAGAGAAGATTTCCTTTGCATTTAGAAGATCTAGCTGGTATTTCCTTGCTCCAAACACCATCGTGTTGACATTCTGCTGGACACAGACAATCCTCCCGTAAACCTGACGGCTGTTCCCTACCCGGCCGGGGACATCTGATGTACACACTGTGTTGGTACAAGAAGCAGCAGCGATGCTTGCTGAGTCAGATCTTGAATAGCAACATGCACCCCAGATGTGTAATCCCAGAATCAACCTGCTGAATTCAAGATGGCCGTTTCTGTTCCTCACCTTTTCCACCCCAGGGCTCTTTGGCCTGGCCCACTAGTCTCTTGTCACAGAGGCACCTGGTATCTAGGAAGGAACTCTCCTTCTGTCCTGTGGGCAAAAGACAAGAGTACACACAGGCAGTATGAGGCTGTCCTGGAGTCATTGCACCCACGGGAGTCTGTGTGTACACTGCGGTAGTTACTTTCCATGATACTGGGACAGAATGCCCAACAGACAGCTGAAGGACTGCTTACTTTGGCCCCTTGGTTTAAGGGTCTAGTCTCCATGGTCAGAAAGCCATAACAGTGGGAACATGAGTCTCCTGATCACATGACATCTGCAGTCACATCACAGAGATGTGAGTTTGGTGTCCGTTTTCATTCGGTCCTGGACCCCAGCCCATGGAACGGGGCCACCCACACTTAGGGTAGATCTTCCCACCTTAATGAATCTAATTAGAAGCTTTCTCCTGGACATGCCTAGAGGCTTGTCTTCTGGCGACTGCAGATCCTGTCAAATTAACAATCAATGTTAACCTGTGTGCACAAGCTACACTTTTTCTATGAGGTAAGAAAGAAGGACCACCTGTCCTGATACCATTTAATAATTGGCTTTCTTTAATCTCCAACCATAAATTCCAAAGGGGGAAAAGGCATTATGCCTACCCTCACTTCCAGGCACTCCCACAAACTGTCTCAAGGTACCAGAGCACACTGCATTTTTCCTCCCCTTCCCCCTGGGCTGTTTGCTCTAACTTGGAATTTTCCACGTGTTTGGTTTCTGCTTTCTAGTAACTCTAGCTTGAAAACACTCTCAAGCCAGGCTTTTGTTGGCAACTGATTTCTGAGTGCCTTTGATCTCTGTACTCCATGAGACTGGCAGTATCCTTTATATGTCTTAGATGATCCAGCTTTGAGGGAATGAGACTGCCAACTTGTGTGATTGGCTGAGGCCAGGAGTGACATCATGAGACACTAAGCTTACCCTGGGAGTAGATGGCACTGGTTCTGACTTTCCTCAAGTCCCTCAGCCTGGCCAGGGTGGTAGAGGTCTAACCAGCCTGTCAGGTGACACTGTAATTATCTGTTCTTTCACCAAAACAAGCGACCTAGATATGGTGGCACATACCTGTAACCACAGCACTCAAGAGACAGAGGATCAGGAGGTCAGGACCAGCCTCAGTTATACAAAGTTCTAGGCCAGCCTTGACACTGTGAAACCTTCACTCAACACACACACACACACACACACACACACACACACACACACACACACACGCAGGTACACACATACATATGTATACACTCACACACATATACACAGGTAGGCACACACATACATACACACGCATACACACACACACACACACAAACACACACAGGCAGGCACACACATACATACACACACACACATACATATGTATACACTCACACACACACACACACAGGCAGGCACACACATACATACACACACACACACACACACACACACAAATTGCAAAGCCAGAATTACATGTACTCTCGACGTATTTTTGGTGAATAAAGGACTTCTTGGGGATCAGGCGCCTGTGCTTGTGTTTCTGAGGGGCACACTTACCCAGTCATGTTTAGCTGAAGACTTGGTGAGGAAGCCATGTACACCTCTCAAAAATTTTCTTATAAGTAAAGCCATGAGATTCAGAGTAAAGAAAAACATAATCTTTGTCCTCAAAGTGGATGGTTTTTCAAAAAACTTCACTACAAACTGCACAGATCTCACTTTTTCATTTATGTACCACTTTGGTATTTCTCTGAAATCTTGATATTGCTGATAAATTTATGCTGCTAAGAAAACTCACACTGGAAAAAAGAAAAGGAAGGATATGAAAGTAAGCATTGTGTGGCTGGTTTACATTTCTTTGAAAATAAAAGACTTTTAGTTAATGATCCATAATATCAAAATTATCTTGCTTAAGGCTCTCTGAAACTTTTGACAAAATTCCATTGTGCACTCCAAATGACAGGACACATGGATAAAACTGCACTTCAGAGGGAGCTGCGTGAGTTTGTAACATACTTCTGTCCATAGAAACACTGTGATTTGTTTGGTTTGTTTGGCTAGGGCTCAGTATGCAGCCTGTGCATCTCAGGGTGGTCTGCAGCTGATGACCCGCCTCTGTCAGCCTCCTGTGACCTGTCTCATGGTCACATGAGCCATCGCTTTCAAGGAGAGAGAGCCCAGATCTCGGTGGTGCCCAGCACCACTACTCTCACTGAAGCACTACTGGCACATCACGTGACTACAGGAGCAGGGAAGAGCATGATTGGTGAGTTAACGCCAGCAGAGGGGCGGGCCGGGGGTGCTGTCCATTTTCCCTGCCCCGGTGTGATCAGCTGCCCTCCAGACTGAACTCATGTCTGGACTAAAACCCCTGTATGAAGCCCCTGTCCCTGGCTGTCTAGCCCACATGGTGCCCTATGGTGCTGGCTCTGGCTGTAACACTTGACCACCAAGATGTCTAGGACAAAGTGAGTGGGGAAAAGGGGGTGCCAGGGCAGAAGAGAAAATAAGTAGATAATATCTGTCCAGAACAGCTGAGAAGGAAGTTGAGCCAAAGGCTGCTTGTGCCCACATGTGGACAAGAAGCATCTCCCACCCTCCAGACTGTCTCAGTGAATCCAGAAGGCATGCTTGCTTCTGCCGTCACATAGGAACTCAGCTTTTACCCTTGGCCTCAAATCAAACACTACATTTTAATGTTGCATTTCAAAATCCCAAATTGTTCTGGGCTTCAAGTACTTGGCTTGATGCTTTTAAAATACCACTATTTAGGAAATTCTCTATTTTCCATCTTATTCCTGGACTTGTTAGCCAAGTCCATAATTTTGAACATGGGTGGAGGTGAGGTACTGTTAAGGCTCCACCTCCATGGGGACCCAACACAGAACATCCTCCGTTAAGAAGCTGCCATGGAGCTGATGTCAGGGCTGCAAATACTCTCCTGTGGGCATGCTGAGCACTGAACTAGTGAAGGGGGTTCACAAGAGGCCAGCGGGGAGTCTTCTGTGCAAGACACCCGGCAGGCAAGTAGATGGGAATCTGCTCTGATGACATGCGATCAAAATGAAGCATCTTTATCCATCAGGAGAAAAAAACTATCTTTTAAAAGAGTGGTTGACTTTGATTTACCACGATTTTACCTTGGTATGAAGGAGATTGTGTGCTTCGTACGCTGGTGTTCTCCACCTTCTGAGACAAGGCACGAACCATGTGGCACATATGGGATCACCCAGCCCTCTTCACGCCCATCACTGTCGGCTGCCATTTCTTATTTGTGCACACAGCCCTCTCCACACTCATACGGAAACCCCTAGGCAACTCCCGTGTGAGCCTCCCCATGCTTGCACTCCCTTTACACGTGCTCTAAGAAGATGCCTAATAAACACTCCCAAATAACATCCCCACAAAATACACGTCAGAGTGCAGAATGGCGTTTCTAGCGAGGCCACTGTACACCTTTTCCAGAAACTTAAATTCCTTTAACCTTTTAGGACTTGGTGATTTTTATGAATTGAGAAAATACTTCATTTTGTTTTGTTTTGCTTTTCCAGACAGGGTTTCTCTGTGTCGTTCTGATGCCTGTCCTGGATCTCGCTCTGTAGACATTTTATGTTCCAAAAGCTTATGTATGGCATGATGTGGCCATTGCCACGAAGAAGTCAGATGAGCTGTGAGAACTAGCAGGGCAGGAGATGCTGAGTGGATAGGGTTATTAGTCTTGTATAGGGAGGGGAGAGTTAGCAGACCTCACCTGAGGCTCCAGTCCCTGTCTCCTGTCCGCCAGATGTATGTGGTCCTGTCATTCAAGTATGCAAGGGGAAGAAGACTTACTGCTGCTGGAAATTTCAGTACAAGCTTTCAGGAAGCCAGCACCCTGCTCGGAGTGGTGGGACTTCCCCATGATGCAGCTGTCCAGGCTGCCCATGCTCCAGTAAATGACCTGGATACACTCACTGATTGTTCAATTACATGAAAGCAAATGAGGAGCAGAACACCCCCCTTTGAAAATGAACACATTTCTGTTTTGCTGGCAATCATCTTGCACTTGCCCCATGCACCCCCACGGAGCTCTGAATTCTGAGATTCTGTTACTCCCAAGTTGCCTGGTGATGAGCCCCAAGCAGCAGCGTGGTGGCTCCAGTACTGACAGAGCATCCACAGGCTGCAGAAACCATGTGTGCATCCCAGCCGTCAGAGCCAGGGGCAGAGTTCAGTGTGGCCAGACCCCTGCATTTCTCAAGAGGAACTGAAAATCCATACATTCAGATTACAAATCCAGATTTTAACATGGTAACTGATTTTTGACATCACGTAAGGGAGAGGGGACACTGCTGGTGTGACCTGAAGACTCCACTGTGAGCTCTGGGGTGCACACTGACCAGAGCCGCCCAGCTCAGCTGCAAAGAGCAGGCTTGTCCCTGGCTCTGAGTTTGGACTCAGTTCTCAAATGAGACCTAGGGGAGGGCTGGATGTGCTGGCTTATGCAGGAAGTCAGTGTCATTTCATGAGACCCTGACCATCTGCAGGACACTAATGGGAGCCACAGTGATGCTGAACCTGGAGTGACCAAGAAAAAGACAGACTATGAAAGGCTCCCCGCCTCCCCTTCCTCCTTCCTCCTCCCTCCCCCTCCTCCCCTCCTCCCTCCCTCTCTTTCCCTTCCTCTGCTCTCTCCTTTTTCTTTCCCTCTGTTTCCGGCTCCCCTTTACTCATGCCTCTCTTATCCTCTCTCATTCACCCTCTCCTTCCTTCATCTCTTGCCCCATCTCCCCCTTCTCCTGCTCTTTGCCCTGTTCTCCTTCCTTCTTCCTCTCTCCTCTTCTCTTTTTCCTCCTCTCCCACCCCCTTGTGTTTTCCACATGTCTTCTTTATGACTTTCCCAGCTCCAGGCTCTAACACACCCCTCAGGGATCCCTGAGATCCATGTGCTCCACGCAGTCTTGTTTCCTTAAAGTTTTGCTTAATTTTTTTAAGATGACAAATCCCTGATCCTTCCCCATGACTTCAATTTAGCTTAAAGAAAAAAGGCATACATAACTTCTTTAAATTAGAAAATGTTTTTATTTCACCTATCAATTTTTGAAGTGTGACCTAACCTAAAAAAGTATTCAGACTTGTTTTTTTTTTTTTTTTTTTTTTTTGGTTTTTCGAGACAGGGTTTCTCTGTGTAGCTTTGCGCCTTTCCTGGAGCTCACTTGGTAGCCCAGGCTGGCCTCGAACTCACAGAGATCCGCCTGGCTCTGCCTCCCGAGTGCTGGGATTAAAGGCGTGCGCCACCAACGCCCGGCACCAGACTTGTTTTTATATCTAAACTTGTGGGCTGAATTTTTTACTCAGTATTCAGATTAGATTTTTTTCAACTACTAACAAAATATGAATCTAACATATTGGGTTAATGTAATGCATCGTTATTATTATGTTGAGATAAAAGTTTGGTATCTATTAAGCATATGTCATAGCTCTATATATGGTGGAGAAAATGTCAGAATAATTAACTCTGATGTGAATTACTCTGCATGCACATCTACAGCCTAATGTTACACATTACAGTTTAGAGAAAGCCTAAATTCGGTAACAGTTACAGTATTTTGTATTACTTTAGCTAACAGTAACTGCCAACAGGCTGTTCTTGCATTCAGTTCTTTGTTCTGTACTGTCCAAATGAATTTACAATAAAATAAGATTGCTCCTTACCGTTCTAACTTGTCTAGGAAGATTGAGCTGGGAGATTACCTTTTCATCAGCACACACACGCATTTTCTCTGCCGGCCATCCGGACACACACACAAAAACAAACTTGTAATGAGCGGGTACTTTATCAAGCCTTTTCTCCATCCTTCATTAAACGACAGAAAATTGCTCTTTGCTGCCTCAGTCAATTCGGCTTTCCTCCCAGAAACGCATTTGTTTCACACGCTGGCGCCGAATATTGCAGGGAGCTGCAGATTTTAAGTGACAAATTGTGCTTAAGTTTGTGCTGCTCTTGGAGCGTTTGGTTCTGGCCTGTTTGAAGTTCAGTTTTGTGTGCTTTTTGACTGAATGCACTGTCCTATCCAGAGATGTTCTGTACTTCTCATGCCCAGGACAACTGGCCTCAGCGTATCTCCACGGCAAGCTCTCTGTGCTGTGTCCACTCTCCCTCCCTCCCTCCGCTGCCTGTGGAGCGGCCATTTCCTCCAAAGGATCCCATGAAAGGTGTTGTGGTTTTGGTGCTTTACACTAAATGCACAAACAAGAAGAGGCAGGGCCCTTTCTTCCTCGAATCTTATGGAATTTACTCTCTCTCTCTCTCTCTCTCTCTCTCTCTCTCTCTCTCTCTCTCTCTCTCTCTCTCTGTCTCTCTCTCTCTCTCTGTCTCTCTCTCTCTCTCTCTCTCTCTCTCTCTCTCTCTCTCTCAATTGCATGTAAATGCAATGGAGGTGCAGGAATTTCTTCCTTCCTTCCTTCCTTCCTTCCTTCCTTCCTTCCTTCCTTCCTTCCTTCCTTCCTTCCTTCTTCATTTCTCGTGACTTAAAACCTTAACAGATGAAAACTTCTGCGAAAAGATAGTTTTGTTTTGTTTTGTTTTCCCCAGAGCTTTTCAGGTAAGGAAAACTTAAAAATAACAGACAAGGTGTGGCTTTGTAGGGAGCAGGAATGTGCACAGCTGTGATTAAGGGACATGCCCCAGGTTTAGCATTCTGCTATCCAGAGTGTGGTACTCAGCCTGGCTCCTTGGAACACTTGTATGTGGCTGCACTTAATGAACATTTAAGCCTATTTGGTCATTGCTGGACTTCTGTGGTGAGAGAGTGACCAGGTGATGCTGTCTGTGCGTTCTGAGTTCTGTGGACAGAAGGTGAGCCCCTCCAGCAGAGAACCTTTGCCTTACCTCTTGGTCTCCACCCAGACAAATGGAGCTGGGTTTCCGGACCCAGCCTCCAGCAGTCCTGCCCTTTAATTGCCATTTACATAGCAGAGAATCATTAATTTCTAATTCCCCTATTATTCACTCTCCTTAGTATGCTATGTGGATGTCTGGCTGGAGACGGCAAGAGAAATGTGAATTCCATGTTGCCCTACTCCCTACATTCTGTGTTTTCTTTTTGTGATGCTTTTTTGACCTTAACAGCCCACTCTTTACACACAGTGAGCTTAGGGCTCTTGTTGAGATATGATTTATGATGCTACATTAACCCTTCATTGACCTAGAAATGCCCTAATATTAAAACAGTTTGACACATAGAAAATCAAGAGCCCTTTTATTGAAAGTGCTATTGTCCGCATCATAAGTTTCCCCAATGCGATGGCACAGCCGCGCCATCAATTTCCTCCTGCTATTGAGCACTGTATTGAAGCGGTAATGGACAGACCCCTTTGTCATTTCTGTCCCAGTGACCAGGAAACAGCGCAGAGAGAGGCCCTCCCTCAGCATCACTCCGGGCCCTTCTAAATGACACGTCCGTGATCACAGGTTTGAGGTTAAAGGAAAAAGACATACTGCAGGTAGGGAGGGTGGATTGCACAGCACCCCTTTGTTTACATCAATGATCGTAAGATTCCACGTATTTTCTCCCAAATTTCTTGCTGGGGAGTTCAATGAGATGAAGGAAAAACGTGGCGCCCCTCTCTAACATGTCGGACTGCAAGCAGGTGTGATTTCTGGGAAAGACTAAGGGTTTCTAAAGAGGCAGATGATTTAAATACATTCACATTTCGTTGACTAGTAAAGGAAGAATTGGAAATGCCTGGAGAGGCAGGTATATCGATGCTCGATATATGAAGCTAAGGGGCACATCAGATTATCCTATCTTCAAATATCAAGTTCACACAAAGTATTAGGGGCTCAGTTTCTTGCCCATACCTTAAAGGGATGTCCCCACAGCCTTGGACAATTACCTGTCTGACTGTTCGGACCTCTGAGAGCAGGGCCTCCAAATGCTGTGAATGGAGCTTGCTGCTGTATTCTGCTTGGAGCAGGATGCAGGACCCCCACTTTAAACAAGTTATGACACAAAGACGAGTGATAGACGTAGCAAGCATTGAATAAACATGTCAAAGAAAGCACACTGTCAGAGGTCAGAGCCCGCAGTTTTCCACAGCAGCACGCTCAGCAAGACCAGGTTAGAAAGCAAAGGCTGGCTGTGTGAACTGAGCTCACAGGACAGATCAGAGCTCTCTCCGCAGCTCAGGGGCAAGCATTCTAATTCCAGCCGGGGTCTTCCTGCATAAAGCCCTATGTGTAGCTGCTTGGTCAGGGATCATATGCAAATGCACAGGGTGAGAGAGCACTTTAGGACCTCAGGCATGAAATTTAAAATTGAATCCTGTCAAATCATAGGAGCTCAAGTGTAATTCTTATCGTGTGGGTGACAGCGGGCTAATTAGTAATACCAGAGAGCATCACCCTTCACCCCTAAGGTCGAGAGCTGATGTACTCTGCCTTGTTTATTAGCTTAACACAAAGGGTCATTATGGTAATCCCACCCTCCACGGGGCTGGGCGGGTGCATTTATTTATTTATTTTTTTATTTTTGACTCACTTTGATTCTGGGCAATAAATCTTCATGAATGAATGTGTTATGATCTATCCAATTTCAACAATCCTTTAATTAGTAGTTATAACCCCTCTATGAATACTTTTGTGCATGAAAGTTACCAAGCTGGTCATTCACAAAACCCTGCAAATTATTCTTCTCTTGCTTTCTCGTTAGAACAGGGATATAAGAGACACACACAGCTCACAAGGACACACACACACAGTGGAGAAGGAGGGAGGGAGGGAGGGAGGGAGGAAAGGAGAGAGAGAGAGAGAGAGAGAGAGAGAGAGAGAGAGAGAGAGAGAGAGAGAGAGAGAGAGAGAGAGATCAGGAGGATGAAGCACTCCGCTCAATTTCCCAATTATGGTTTCTGCTCAAAAATTAAAGTCTTGGAGTATAATTGCTCTATCATATATCTTCTGGCTAACCTTGTTTTTCTTGTGTACTGTACTAACCTGTCTTGGCTCTCTTATAAGAGCTAAGTATTTCACTAAGGTCTTGCAATATTGAAAGAATCTATATTCTGAGAATTTGAAAACATGTCAGCCCACCTAAATTACATATTGATCAGGCTTAATTGCATGCCACCCATCAGTATTAGGTTTGAAAATTCATAAAAGAGAAATAATGTACTCTTTGTGGATGATTACTTCTGGGGCATTTAAATGAATTCCATCACTTAACCTGGGCTGAGACGGATTATTGAGCCTTGCCATGCAGCCGTTCAGACACCGATGCTGAAGAGCAGCTGTTTTCCAACTGTCAGAGAACAGCAGAGTGCAAACAATATAAATTTATATGGATTTTCTTTTAAGGAAAATAGCAAAGTAAAACATTAAAAGTAAACATTCATTTTTCAATTGCTCCCCGAGTCACCCTCCTCATTGTCTCCACATAGAAGCATTCATTTTTAATTCTTTTGGGATCCCAGGCACCCTTTTATTTCAAGTAGTAATTCACATCTTAATTAATATACAGTAATCAAAGAGATAAGCAACGATAAGTGCTTCTCAGCTTGGTTTTATTTGTTAAGGTTAATTTTTTATGTAAGTGTATAAAAGGATTTTAATGCTGACTTCTCTAGCTGATGAACCATTTAATTTTTGTAAAAAGGAAAAAAAATAACAAAGTCTTGTCTTAGCAGGGCAAGCTCTCCCTCACAGCCACCCAAAGCCACCTCCTGGTGAAGGTCATGTTGGCTGAGAACCTGGGTTCATCATTTGTTATCAGGGAGTTTGCTGCATTTGGAAATTATGTCTGTTGGTATTGGTTGTGTTTTGAGAAATTGTGCTTATGTATGTTTGTTCTTTACAGATTATCAATACGAGGTAAAAAGAACCAGTTAAAAATCATTGGGCTTACTTGGGTAATAGTTTAAGAGCTACATTTTATTTAGACACTTTGGGGTAATAAATATCCGTGAGCATAATTAACTGTCTTTATCTCGTCCAGGCTGGAGATGCCATCTGCAGCCGCCCCACATTGTCTTCCCCTAATGTTAATGTCCACCTTTGCCTTGAGTGCAATCTCCCTCCTTGAGGCATGTCTCCAAATGGTGGCTTTTTACATGTCGCCACTGAGCAGACACATCATGTTGTCTCATCTCTGGTGCACACACAGAGTCGTGTTTTATTCCTCACAAAGCAAAGGTAACACTGGGTGAATGAACCCGCCTGACAGCTATGACTTCATTGTTTATTTGACTGAAATCACTGTGGCAGAAGGTAGAAAACAACAGTTCCCAGGAGGCAAGGGGCAGGTTATATCTTGAGTCCTCAATAAGGTCACAGTTGCATCAAGACCCTCCAGGAGACTCAGTTTTCATGCCTAAGATAACTCAGCACTCAGGACCTTATGCTGATCCTTGTCTTTGTGCCTTTGGTGAATGATAAACATTGGCACCCAGAGGTGCTGGCTGCATATATGACCCTGAAAGTTTTAAGGACCCTGTAACCCATAGTACATAAGCGTGTGTATATTGTTGTTGTATTGCTATGATGTCCTTAGAAGAAAATCAAGGGAAGGCAGATGAACACCAGAGGGTGGATCGTTTGCCAGGCTGTAGTCACGGTCACTTCCAACTATGGCCACTTTCCTCATATGGAAGTCAGATGTCAGCCATTCATCAGATGAAAACATGTAGTCACTTAAAAATCTTCCTCAACAGGGGAGCCAGGGAGATGATTCAGGGGTAAAACGGCTTACCAGGCAAGCCTGACCAGTTCAATCTCCAGAACTCATGTAAAACATCCTGATTCAGTAGAATGTTTTACATCTGTAATTCCAGCACCCCTAGAGTAAAGGGAGGTGGAGACAGGAGAATCTTTTAGATGCTTGCTTAGAGTATGCAGTGTGGCAGAAACAAGAGAGACCCTGCCTCAAAAACAAGGTAGGAAGAGAGAAACAATTCCCAAGAGCTGTCCTCTGTCCTCCTCACATGTCACACACACACACACACACACACACACACACACACACACACACACACACACACACACACACACCACTGAAAAATTACCCAATGCTGTATTAAAGGAAATCATCCTTGCATTGAAGACTTCCTGTCCATTATCTAACAACTCATGTTGAACTCACACCTTTCTACTATAATCACCCACTGGGTAAATTTCCTCCTGAGATTACCTATGAAGTTCAGGAAGCCCCAGTGAAGGAAACCTCTGACTTTTCTTTTTAATCTTTTCCCCATAGGTTACCATTGTGAGTCAGTGGAGAACTGATCTTACTTTTGACCACCCAAAGTTAAATGTGCAACAGACCTTTCATGTAAATGTGAGGCTCACCCATCACGGGTAGAATATGAGGTGGCAATGTCATCACAATGAGCAGAGAGGTGGCACCGGGGAGGGACACAATCAAGCACTCTGAAGACCTAGGAGATGTTAGGGTGGCACTTAAGGAATTTCTACTTCAGGTGAATGACACATAAATAAAATAGAACCTGGATGTAAGGATGTATTCTACAAATTGTTGGTGACCTCAGTAAACAGAATGCAGAGTGAATGACATTCTGCTTCCCAAGGGGTTCAGATGACTGGGTATCAGTCCATAGGGATCATGCTCTGATAGGAAGCTGTCCTGGTTGTTAAGATGCTGGAGACAGAAACAGTGATGGAGATGGTGATTGCAGTGCTAACAATTTTGGAGCTTCAGGTAATGCTGGAAGCTTATGATGAACTGGATGATGATGAGGATGATGTTAGATGCAGTGATGGTGGTAGGGGGTGGTCACAGTGGTGGTGCTAACAATGAGGACAGTGGCTCTGGCAGCAGTGGTGTCAGTGGTGGTGGTGATGGAGCTGGTAAAGATAGTGATTATGGATGTAATGATGCTGGTGCTGTGGTGATGTCAGAGGTAATGGGGACGGAAGCTGTGTTGGTGATGAGGGTAATGGTAAATAGCTGTGGTTGATCCTGAACTGACTTTTAGGGAAAAGTAATGTGAAGAACTTAAGCATCCAGGAGTAGGACCAGCATGTTAAAATAGTAAATGGAGTCTCATAAGAAAAAAAAAAACAAACTTTGATATAGAGAGACAGCCAACCTCCAAAAGAATCATTGACATCAAAACAGCTTGTAATGTTTATTTTTTAATTTTTCTAATCATCTTACAAAAGTGTAAAACATTCCATTTGTTGAGAGTCCACAGAAGAGTGAAAATAGTATGTGTCTTGATGCAAGGAGAACAGTTCAAAGTTGGACCAAAGTAGCCCTGTGACTGCAACCAAGCTCCTTGGCCAGCCTCACCCAGCTCTGCATTCCTCATTTGTAAAGTGTCAGCCTCAATAGTTTGGCCAAATTTATTTTCTGGGATAAAAGAAAAAAGATACAAATCATATCACCAGTGTTGTTCTTCATAAAAACTCCTCCATCAAATAAATCGGCTGTCAAATGTATCATGGACTGTGGATTTGGGGTTGAGTATAGAAGTCATTGTATTGTAGAGCTCTAAAAATTATGCTTATAACAACAGGATAGGGGCATCAAACGGAGGGTGATATCTCACCTTGCGAAGTCCTATTTTCTGTATCGGACATGGTGCCTCTTAAAACTCACTGCTACCCTCAGAAGCTCCATCAAAGGCAAGAGTAGCTCATCAGTGAGGGAGCTAAGTACCCTACTTGATAAAGTCATTGATGTTGCATGATAAAATAATACTCAAGCCGATGGGAGGAGTATGGTACACAACTTTTTCCACTGGTATTTAATTTTATTTTCCTTGACTTCTATTTCACATTTGATTAGGAAAAAAGGTGCTAATATGCAATTAGTATGGTTATTTAAATATATTCATTACAACATGCCAGTTAACGTCAGCTTTTTTTTGTATTATACATATTTTATTTAATAATGGCCTCTGGCATGCTGTAACAATTGCTGGTGAGAAGAGAGCCCCCAGTCAAGCTGCCTCCTGTACCTTCATCAGGGAATTCCTGAGATGCAGTGTTTATGAGTCGTCACCCTTGCTGGAGGTGGCCTTCCCATGATGCAGCTGTCTTTGAGTAACCCATGTTTCTGTAAGTAACTCAAATAAGCTTATCATCGGTTAACTAATCTTGATTTGGGTGGAATCATTTCTATCTGCCAAGGTGCCTACGTGGCACGACTGGACGTTTGTTCCTCCTCGGGGAAAGTAGCAGAAGAGGGAGGAGGCTCACCAGGAAATATTATGAGATCAAATGCCTGAGCTAGAAGACATTACAAAGCAGCACAGGAATGCCCAACCGAGTATGACTGTCTTCCACCACTTTGAACGGGCTAGGGAATGAGAGCTCAGATTGCCCCAGCCAATGTTACTGTTCCTTCTGGATGGGGACGGCAAGGCTAATGTGGGCAGAGAATAATTTCGTAAATGAACTGCATCCCAAGACAGACAGTGTTATTCTTTACAAGTAAGTCATGTTCTTTGCAGAAGTCACCAAACCAAGTGTTGCATGATTATAATAAAAAAAAATATTGAATTGTGATATGGTTGTGAAAGTTGATACAAGAGTGTTTGAGATTTTGTGAGTCAACATAAATGTGGTCAAAGGTTTGGAGTTCAGGGACATGCTCGATCTCCCAGCCACATGTTCTTATCCCCGTGTACTGACTATCTCTTCAGTGGGGAGTCTGCAGTTTCAATTCTTTATCTAGTATGCAAATCATTTGTTCCTTAGTACCTGGGGCTTTGCAAAGCCTGCAGATGTCCCCGTGTGAGTTATAGTGACAAAATTACAGCTTGTCCAAAGCAGATCTCCCCATTGTCTCTCATGAGTTCTGAGATGCCTAATGCCTTCAGTATGCCATGAGCCCCTCTTCTGGGTGGCTTGCTTTGGGGATGTTCTCTGCCCTCTAACCAGTGACCACACAGCACCAGCCCCGAGTCTCTGACCACTGTCTGTTCCTGCACAGCCCACAATGGATGACCACTGCAAAACTTGAATGAAATAAACTAAAGGAAATAGCCTATTATTTATTTATAATTATAAATGCACTTAATTATTAAAATACCATTTAATAGAAGTCAATTTGAGTTAACTTGGCTAATTTAAAAATCACCACAGATTGTGTATACTTCTGTTGTGGTTTGGATCTGAAATGCTCCACCAGGGTCCCTGTGTGGGAAGGCTTGTCCCTAGGGTACTGCAATGCTCAAAGTGGAGCCTCTGTGAAGACTGGATCCATATATGGATATATAATCCATATATGGATGCAAAATTGAATGGAAAATGGAGGACATGGAGCCTAACTTGAGAAAGTAGGTCAGTAGGGGCTTTAGTCTTCTCACAGCCCCTTCCTCTCTTGACTTCTGTCTCCCAGCCATCATGAGATCAGCCTCTTCACTCTGGTATATGCTCCAAGGTCAGCAGTCTCGCCAGGCATAGACCCAGAACCAATGGAGCCAAGCGAGTCCAAAAACTGGCAGTTCTGAACCCATCATTCATAACAAATCCTTCCACTTTTACAGAGCTCCTCTCAGATGTTTGGGACAGAAATGGAAATGTGACTCACCTGGCCTCTTCTGGATTCCATAGTGCTCCACAATACCATATGTGAGAGTCTCCAGCCCCGATAGGTTAGAGTGTGACCTTGCTTAGACATGAGGTCCTCAGAAAGAGAGGGGGTGCATATAAACGGAGTCGTTGCACTAGGTTGCTGTCCCTGCTGCTTCCACAGAAGAGGGGACAAACCAGAGACAACCAGAGACTGAATGACCCAAAGGATGGGAGTGAGGGAAACATCAAAGAAGGTAGTAACTGTAGCAAAGGCAGCTGGGTGAGTCCTCCTCCAAAGAGACCTTCGGAACTCTCCGGAGCTCCCCAAACCATAGAGTTTCTTCCTCATAACAAGGCATGCCCTGCTTTGTGATATGAACAGACTGCCCACATTTAGTAAGACATGCAGAACACTGGAAATCAGAAGTGGAAAAGTGTGAACAAATATCACGGCTCCAGAGCCTGAGCATTCTGCAGCTTTCTAGGGAAGCTTTTTCGACTTTTATAGACACAGGGTCTCTTCAAATACTGTGAGCATTCCATAATCTGTCTGAAAAGTCTAAGTTGTTCTTTAACTTTGTTTTGCAGAGTATATTTAAGGTGTGTGTGTGTAATGCATAGCTGTTCCCGCTTTGACCTGGAAGTACTACCCCCAGTGAGGCTTCCATTAACTGTCACGCCTACATATGGCCTGTCCTGGAGGTGGGGTCAAGACAGGAGCCCTTAAGACCCAAGATCCAGATGTGCTGGTTCTCTTGGTTCCTGGTGACCCTGGATGCTGAATGGTAGACCGAGCAGAGTTCTCCAGAGAACACTGCTGGACTGTACTTCACCTCTCCTGGATCCTGTAATCTATCCCTTTACTTGTTGTAAGTTACCCACAAATTAATCTCCCTTTTAGCTACGTGGAGTTGCCTTAATAAATCCCCATTAGGTGTGTGTGTGTGTGTGTGTGTGTGTGTGTGTGTGTGTGTGTGTGTGTGTGTTATATGTGTAAATCTGAATCTCTGGGGGTACACACACACACACACACACACACACACACACACACACACACACACACACACACACACATCCCTCTTATTTACTCCCCTACAATTTTCTTTAGAGATCTATTGATTCTGGCCACTTATTCCCACTTATATTTCAGCGTCGGGATTTATCAGCTTTGGTCTCAAAGGTGCATTTGTTCAGCCTACATAAAAATCTCCTGGCTTTGTCAAGACACTTTAGGACTGTTCAGGAAAGAGAAAGTACCTATGGGCTGGGTGTGATTGTTCCATAGCATGGACAGATTTGTTTGCTTTCAGTTTGGGAACATCTGTGTTCTGTGATTCACAAATGTTTGTTTCCTGGATATCTGGTGTGACTGGGTGACATACCTCACTTATGTTTCTCCAAGGCCCCACATAATGTGGCTGCAGGGTCATGACCCCAGGTTAGTCTGTGTGCATGTGAAGAGTACTGTGTTTCCAAAGTATAGCCTGGTCCTCTCTGCTGGGTCCCCTGTGCATGCATCTGTAGAGAACCCCGCCATCTGTCCCAGCTACCCTGTCACAGGCCAGACCACACTGGACAGAGAAGAATTGCACTCACCGATCCTTGCCCTGCCTTATGCAGCTGTAGATCCCTCCGTTTCTGCTGAACAAACCTCTGTCTGCTTTACACCTCCCAGAACTTCCTCCTCCTCCTCCTGCTTTAACTACTGGATATTTCTTGAGTCCACTTAAGTCACATTTGAGGCGGATCTGACTCTGTGTATGCAAAAGTCTATAGATACTATTGGAAGACAGAGCAATAAAGAATTTAGCAACTTTAAAAACATATTCAGTATTCAAAACCAAGCAGCCTATTTGTACATCATACATGGATTTCTGATAAAAAACAGGAGTACACGATATGATGTGTGTGCATGTGTGTGTGTGTATGTGTGGGTGGGTGTGAGTGTGTGTGTATTTGTGTGGTGTGTGAATGTGTGGTGTGTGTTTGCATGTATGGTGTGGTGTATGTATGTGTATGGTGTGGTATATATGTGTGTGTGTCTATGTCTGTATGTATATGTCTGTGGGCTGTGTGTGTCTGTGTGTGTGTGTGTTACTGGAGTCTCAGTCCACAGCCTTATGCACACAAAGCAAGTGTTCCAGCACTAAGCAAACCAAGCACTTCACTTTCTTTTTATTTTGAGGCAGTCTCCATGAGTTTCCCTGGCTAGTCTTGAACTTGTAATCTTCCTTTTCTTTACTTGAGTTCTGGGATCCTGGGCCTGGGTGGAACATGAACTTTAAAGTGTGGCTATTGCTATTACTCAACCTTTGAAAAATCTCGTGTGGAAAAAAGACTGGGGAGACTTGGTGTGATTAACTTCATTTGGGGATGCACAGATGTGAGATGTAGCTTGGGAACTGAGCGGGTGCTCCTATACATTGATCCACAGCTTCTGCAGTGACTATTCCAGCGAGAGCCGACCGGAGAAACAGCTCGGTGCGGGATAAAGAAGCATCGATTCCCCCTCCCGAGGACAGACAAAGCGCTCTCGATGACAGAGTGGTCTTGTTATATTCTAAGCACATTAGATGGAATGGGGTGTAAACGCCTTTGCAGGAGAATTAAACTTCTCGCTCACCGCTCACATGGCTCTCACACTCTCTGGTGATGGTTTTGGTAGCCAGGCGACATCTGTTTAATGGGGCCCATTCTGCATCCAGCTGGCACACTGTGCCTGTGAGCGAGTGAAATCTATCTTGGTGAGGAAGGGAAGCTCACAATGAACTTCTCTGCCTTTTGTTCATTCTTGCTCAGAAACTGCCTCAGTTAGGGTCTATCTCGGTGAATGACTCATGATTCATGGGTAAGAATGCTCTGGAACCCTACATATCAGTAGACTTCTCTGTTTGGGCACAACAACTTTGAAGCTTAAGAATTAGTTCATAGGCTGTAAATTTGTCCCAAAGAGATAAAGCTATAATTACTAACAATAAACTTTTCCTGGCTTTTTGCTAAAATTCAGTGGTGGCCAAAGAAATAAGTCTGAGAGCATCGTGGCATGGGAAAGAAATGTGAGAGATCTTCTAGAACCCTATACCACCACACTGGGTGAGTTTTGATTTCCTCCCACTCAGCCAATGATCGGAAGGATCTCCTGTCCTAATCACTAATGATGATGGCCAGCACACAAGGACCCAGGCAATTGAATATGGTAACCTTGGTGAGTCACGGTAACTCAGGTTAGGATGGCAGCTCTTCCCCATGAGACCCACTAGGGCTGTTTCTGAAGTGGCAGGAGACAGGAGAACATGGGAGAAGGGGACAGAAGGATGTTCTGTCCCCTGGCTCCTCTAAAGGGGCTGGGTAGGCTGGTGGAAGATTGTACACACTATCCAAGAAGTGAGAACATATGGGTGATGGGTCACCGGCTGGGTGAGAGTGCATCTCATGGGAACAACTGAGCTTAGGGCACTGGGAGCTGTGAGACTCAGGAATGTCAAAACAGTGCCCAGAATATCATGTTTTGTGACACAAATACAGCCATTCCTGCCTTTGGGTTCCATAAGGGCATGGTCTACAGATATTCACACATAGGTGCTCCATTCCTCTCTCACATAACCTGGATTCTCCCTCCCCCACCACGCTCAGATTCCAGCTCTGCCCAGGAGTCCTTGGAGAAACCATTTCCAAAATACTTATTGAAATCAGTGAAGAAGAAAAAAAAAAAGATGTCCGATGTCCATGGGGAACTGGGCCTTGTGAACTGATTCCTGTAGTGTGAAGCTGTTTGTAAAACAGGAAAATGGGTCCACTGCTCTTCTCTCCAGGGGACTATCAATAGTTCATTTCATTCATAACTCTGAAAGCCACTCACCTGAGTTGGACATGGTGGCTCATTCCTGTGATCCCAGTGCTTGGGAGGTTTATGACTGCCGCAAGTCAGCCAGGGCTAGAGACTAAGACCCTACCTCAAAAACAACAACAGCAACAACAACAACAAAATTGTTCACCTAACTGCACAATTCACATTAGTTCTGCTGGGCTCAATGGCATGTTATTCTTCTGAGTTCTAGCTTTGCTATGGTGTATTGGACCCAACAGGCCTCACTGTAGATTCTGGATGGTCTGAATTGAATCTATCACCAAACTCCCACAAGTTAGTACCATTGAGTTATGGATAAAAGCATGGCTATAAGGTATTTTTTAGAATTGAATAATAAAAATGAATGTAAGTGCCCAGTGCATATCTATTCATAGCAACTGCCATTAATTTTTAGTAAGACAAATGATGCCACTTGAATTTTATTGTATTTACTGTGCATTAAAGTCAATTATCTAGTTAGCAAACTTAAAAATAGCATTATAAAACTTATCCTCCTTTTATATTTATTGATCTTCTGTACAAAACCCCTTGGTGACAAACTTGAATTTCACTGTGACCTACTGCTCTGCTGGAGTGATCACAATGTCAAGCCTAATGCAGTGAGCAACACACTTTAGGCTCCTCTGATGCCCACATGCCAGTTTCATGGCATGGCATTATTTGGTGAAAGGAACAAGCCATTCTTTCTTTGCCTAGGCAGGTCATAGACATGGACAGATTTCAGTTAGTAATTCTGTGACATCCTGGACATCTCTGGACCACTTGAAGCTTCACACACTCATCTCCAATAAGAACTCACTATTCCTCTGTGCGTGGTGGGGGCGAGGGGGGGGGTCATCCAAATTGTGTGAGTATATGGTGTGGTTATTTTCAAAGATTCACTACTAAGGGATTCAGAGATATGGGCTTATTTAATAATACCTCAGAGGAGGATGGGCTGTGGGGTAGATAATGCTTTTGGGATTTCTCCCTCTACCTGATTCCAAAGGTGGAACTTGAGGAAGCTAACAAGGAAGACAGTAACAATGCCAGCCACAAATTCCAGTCGCTGGTTGCATCCTCTCCAGGTAGTTATGTAGAGTGATCAGTGTTTACTTAGATATAGAATTTAAGAAATATTTGATGGTATATGTACCAAATACACCTTTCTTATATTTGCTCTCAAACATTCTTTTTTAACATAAAATACATATTTTATGACAAGTAAAACCTCTGTCTTTAACTTTTACAACTCCACCCAATACAATAAGCACATAATTGCTGGATTATTTTTCTGCATTCATGTCCACTTTTGTTCAAATTACTTAGTGAAGGCCAATGAGCATTCTCTAGCACTTAATTTCCAAGATAAATTCTGTAAAGGAGGCCTCACTGAAGGACAAGGTTTTGTCTCCAAATGTGATGCCAACAGTAATGAACTTGGTGATCCTCCAAGGCCCTCTGTGAAAGCATCTTAAATTAATCTGCATTTTACCTTCATTTTTCCTGTAAGTCCTGAATGGATGGAATCATGTTTCCCAGGGACAGTACCGAGTGGTAAATGAGGAGCTCTGTCCCTCAGAGCCAAGTAACCCAACATCTCCCATCCCATCTCTTGCCTCAGTGTCCTGGTCTGTGAGAATAGGAATGTGTATGACCAAGGCATGGCCTTGCACAGCTTCTGGTCTCCATATTGTGGTCCTGTGTGTCCTTCATCACCTTCAGTAGAGAATCTTGAGAATCAGGGACTGTATGTTTTGGAGTTAGGTTAGTTTTAATCATTAACTTGAAATCACCTAATGTCATCTGAAAGGAAATACTTGACTGAGAAAAGGCCTAAATCAGACAGATCTGTGACCATGACTATGGGGAGATTGACTTTATTGTTATGTGATGTAGGGGGCACAGCCCACTGCAGGTGACACCATTCTTGGGCACACAGCCTGAGCTGTATAAGAAAACGAGGTAAGCCAAATCTAGTGAACAAGCAAGACAGAAAGCAGTGTTCCACCATGGTTTCTGCCTCAAGTTCCTCCTTGAGTTTCCACCCTGACTTCCCTCAGTCATGGACTGGGGCATGTAAGTGGAGTTAGCCCCTTCTTCCCTCAAGTTCCTTTTGCTCAGAATATTTCATCTCAGCAGCAGGATGAAGCTAGAACACTCACCCCGCCCCTCTGCAGTCACGTGGCTAGCCTTTATGTCGCCTGCTACAGAAAGCTAAGGTGCCGATTGTTTGCATGTTTCAGGCTGTTTCTAAGCTATGTGTGTTCAGAGATAAAAAGAAAACATTTAGAAAAGCAGTTTCCATTGGGCCCATCATCACTCGTGGGAAGAACATGTCAGTTCACATTGCCATACGTCTTAGGCATCAGCCATTTTTAATTTCACAGAACTGACCTCACTCACAATTATTAAAGATGTTTATTTCTTGAGACCCTAGCAGAAGGAGTGTGTATGTGCGTGTGCGTGTGTGCGCGCGCGTGTGTGTGCATGTATAAGTCAGAGGTCAACTTGATCTTCAATCACTCTTCACCTAATTTTTGAGACAGAACAGAATCTTTGAACACTGAACCCACAACTTGCCAATTCAATAGCCATCTGGCCAGCAAGCCTCCAGGGTCCATCTGTCTGTCTTCCCAGTGCTGGGATTCCAAGCACATGCTACTGCGCCCGGCTTTTTGGTATGGGTTCTGGGGACAAACTCCAGGTTCTCAAGCCTGCATAGCAAGCACATTACTGACTGAGCCGTCTCCTGTGAGAGCGTTTTTAAAGCTGTTTGGAGATAGACCACTAACACGAGATTAGCAAGGCAAATAGACATTAAAGTGGAAATAGCAAAGAAAAAAATCAAATGGGATTAGAAATATTTCAAAATATTGTTTCTTTGGCCAACTCTGAGCATTTCATCTGTAATGTGAGACATTGCTCTTTTGTAAAAATAATGAATGAATGAACCAGGTATCAAAATGAATGCAGCGGGATCCAGGGGTATACACAGGTGGGGCCGGACACTGTCTGTAATTTCCAGTGGGATCCAGGTGTGTCCAGAGGTAGGGCCAGACACTGTAACTTCCAGTGGGATCCAGGGGTGTACAGAGGTGGGGCCAGACACTGTCACTTCCAGAAGCTGAAGTGTGAACAAAGATGAAGGAAGTATTTGGGGTCAGACACCAACCAGGTACATGGTGGTTGATTAGCTAATGTTGAACAAGATGTATAAAGAGGCATAGGAATATAAAGTCTTTAAAATGGGGGGAATTAATGAGCTTGCTTGTGAATTTCGATGGGTAAAACAATGCTTGGCCCTGCTTATCACTGGCCAAGAATAGTTAAATCATGTGGAGTAACATTAAATAACAGGTCCTGTAGCTGGTCCTCCCAGATTATGATGCAAGGGCACATTTGGCCTAAACCTGAAGTCTGGTTCAGGAATTTCTGTTTGGGATTCTGTTTTAAGTCATGACATTGGTGTGTGTGGAGGCCAGAGGTCAACCTTGCACGTCACCCTTAGGAAGTGTACCCGGTTTCATGGGACAGGGTCTTTCACTGGGCTGAGAGGCAATGCTCGCCAATTAGGCTAGGCTTCCTGGCCTGTGAGCCCTAAAAGTCCTCCTGTCTCTACTTCTACAGCACTGGTATTATAAGTAAAGGCTATAATATGTTTTTCATGTTTTCTTCTGCCATGGTTTAGGAAATGGTCCTGGTACCTCCTCCTCCTTGCTGTTCACGTTTGCAATCCATCCCTGATGTGGCTGGTGCTCAGTTCAAGAAGGGGAAAATCTGAAATGTACAATATAGTATTTCATGACAAGTGCCACGGTGGGTCCGGTGTTAAATAGAACCTCCTACTGTAAAGTGTTAAGTCTTCATGTGGCTGTGAGAGGAAATCACACAATAAGAAGAACTCCAAGAGAAGACAAGGAATGGGGAAGGTAGAAAGCAAAGTTCATGCAACAAATTCTGTGTGTCACGTACATTAAACATGTACAAATACAGTCTACTGGAGTCTTACAGAGAGCTGAAAAGGCCGAGATGATTTCTAAGGCAAACAGAAGAGTTCCATTATTGAACTTGGAGGACCCACATTTGACCACAGTCTTGGTGTCATGGTCTGAATGTCGTTACATCTTTGTTATATGTGCATACATGTTGACTTTTCTAAAGCCACTGAAATGAGAGTATGAAGATGAATATACAAGGATAGATAGAGAGATGGATGGTAGACAGAGGACAGTTAGCAAGCCAAACAAGTTTTATTTGTTTACAAAACATTAAAAGACATTAATCATCATTTCATCATCACATATCACCAAGTGATATACTTTTGATGATGCTTCACTGGGAGATTCTTTTCAAAGAACAGAATGGTATGACCAGTGAACCTTCTCTTGCCATCTGAAAATGGGGCAATTGCACCGTAGACTCTCAATGTCACGAGAAGAGGGGACATGGATAATTGATGGCAGTGTCTTTCTCTTCCCTGATTCACCACAAGTAACTTGAAGGCATTTGTTTTATAAATTAGCAGTTCAAAAATTCAAAGATAGCTCAGTGTTAGTGCTCTTGCCTAGAAGGCATGTCCTGAGCCTCATCCTCAGTACCAGCCCCAACACACAGATGTGAAATCTGGGGTTAGAGGGATCAAGAGAATTGCTCTTGAGTAAAAACAAGAGAGAGACATCCATCATTCCTCACACCACATGGAAGTCAAAGCCACATCTAAATTTCTCGGGCTGTACCTAACAAGACCCACTCCTTCAAAGATGGCTGCTCATTGAGTATGAAAACAAGAGAGGTCGATTTAAGGAGATCATTTATCTCTAAAGGCTGCTTCACCACTGCTAAAAGCTACAATAAAGTAATGAAGGCTGTGGGGACAGAGAGGGTAGAGGGGGTCAGCAGCACATGGAGGAGGAGGTGGCTGTCCTGGCACCGCATGGAGGGTGTGGACAGGCTGAGAGGCACAGCCAGAAATAGGAGGTGTGCAGAAACTCCCTCTGAGAGACGATGACAATGGGTGCATTTCAGAGGATAGGGTGCCCACCGAAGACAGGGATCTGCACCCTAAAAGTGTCACATTTTGACTTGGACACACCCAACAGAGCATATAAAGGAAAGGAAGATGGGCAGGTAAAGTGAACCCCTATAAGAGAGCAGAGGAACCTCACTGTCTCTTCCTTCATGTGTCTATTGTCAGGGTAGAATGTTTTCTGATGGATCCACACACCAACCACATGTAATCACACATGCACCCACACAGGCATGTATGCACACATAAGTGGACATGCATCTGCACATACACAACATATTCATAGGCACATGCAGTAGTCAATTTTTTCTCCTTTAGATAGACTTAGCTTTCTCTGAAAGATTAATGAAAGTGACAGAATCTGGATTTTGAAAGACAAGAAATCCCTCTTCTCAGTGACTCCTGTCTGCTACAGTGAAGACCTGTCTATGAATCAGTGGTCAATGTACATGTATGGAGCTGAAGCCACAGCAGGAGACACCAGTCAGATGTGTGTGAGCAGTTTCCAGACTGCAGGCCAGGGGAGCAAAGAGCTGAAGGGTGACCTATAGCCATCTTTTCTCTATATTACTCTTTCCCTTTCAAAACTGACAAAACTTGTCTCCTTGGGAAGTAAGTCTATGAAGGGTGACTTTGGACAGCTTAAGGAGAGATGCAAGAGTATCCAACAATAAATGTCACCTTTGGTTTCTTGGATGTGGTCTTTATACTCACACATGACTTACCAACCCTTGGAAGATAGTGTGCTAGGTTCTCCACAGTGTGTCTACCTGCTTTGCAGGAACAGAAAGAAGGAGGCTGATGGTGCAACCGCAACATCAATGCACATCCTAGAACTGGAGAACCACAGATCATCTGATTGGTCACTGTTACCATGTGATCGAGAGCAGGGAGCACAGTGGTTAGTAGAAACAATACCTTGGCGTTCACGACCTTTGAACAGATGGACTTTCACACACACACACACACACACACAAATTTTACACACATACATCACATACCATATGGATGCACAAGTATATCATACACATAATATCGCACACATCATACACACAGATATACAAATACACTGCACATATACTCCACACACATGTCAAATCTAAAGGCATACACATATGCATCACACATGCTTACTTCACACACACACACACACACACACACACACACACAGACACACACACAATCCTCTAGTGACATGACAGGTGTCCCTTCATTTTGAATAATTCACCACATGTATCAAAACGTTTACAATGCTGTGGGTCCTTTGACCCAAAAATTCTTCTTGGAGGACTACCATGCAATCAGGTATTTGAAAAATGGGCCCCTAATCCAGGCAGAAGGTTGCTGTCTACAACATGGTCCATAAGAGTCAAATACTGGCAAGGCAAGCCCTACATGTCTCCATGATTGTTCGCAAGATCGGGCCGCTATCAACCTGATGGCATGGGATGCCTGTGCCCTCAACACAGTCTTTGTGACTAATAAGTGAAATACATTGTGATTTAACATGTGCATATAGTTTCTCTTTGGTAATCATATATCTACTTTATATTCAAGAACACCCACAAAACATTTCCTACTTGAAGGCATCCAAGGAGCTATATAGCATGCATCAGCCTTGTGTATAACCCAGCACCTGACACCCACTAAGTCGATGGAAAATATCCTACTGTGTGCCAACTTAGATTCCTTGCACCTCTTCATCATTTGAGAGCTGAACAACTGACTCATCTCAGGAGACTTTCCCTGGGGTTGGAGAGTCCCTGGTACAAGAACATGGGCCTTCAGACCTGCCTCCCTCAGCCAGTCCATGTTCAGGAGACTGTCGTGTCAGAGAAGATGTGTACTCTGTCTCTGAGTCCCACAGACCTGGCCTGATGCCCTCCCTAGGAGAATGTGGGTGTTGCACACTCCAGAGCTGTGTTTTCTAATTGCAGAGACCATTTATATCGATTAGCTTAGGTAACAGACATTTGGCAGGTGCATATAAAGGAGTTGATTGGAGTTTCTTTGAGGGGAGATTATTTTTTATAAGCCATCATTTGCAAAAACAGAACACTGGAGTTTCTTTGGTCAATGGCAACCATTATAATTTCAAGCCCATGCAATTTGCTTCCAAATCTCATTACAGTGCCACGTGAAATGAGTGATCCGTGGAATGGATCATTTACTCACCTTGGAGCGGGACAGAAGCATGGCCGCACACATGTGTGGAATTTGAAAACCTCTTTCAGAATCAAATTTGCCTTTCAGAAATTGAAATCTCTTTAACTAAACTCATTTCATTTTTTTTTTTTTTTTTTTTTTTTTTGGAAAGGGCAGCCATTCTGAGACAGTGCCAGCCAGTTCCAGATTTTCATAGCTCTGTTTTTCCATCCCAGCTTGTTTCCCAGAGTGAGCCCCCTGGAGAAATTGAGTGTGATTCTAAGCACCCTTGTGGCTGCCTTTATGATGGCATATGATAGAAAAGTTATTTTGTGTGTGTGTGTGTGTGTGTGTTTATGCACATAGGTGTTAAATTTGTGTGGATGACACACATGTTAAGTACAAATGAGTGTGCAAGAGGAGGCTGGGTATCTGCAGATCTCTTTCTTGGGTGCTCTCTGCCTTATTTTTTAAAACACGGTCTCTTCACTGCAGCTGTGGCTTGCTGTTCAGTATACTGGCTCCAGGGATCCTTCCTTGTCCACATTAGGGCACTGGGACTCGAGGCAGGCACTGCCGTACCCAGTTTTTACATGTGTTACAGTGTGGACCCGGGACTCGAGGCAGGCACTGCCGTACCAGTTTTTACATGTGTTACAGTGTGGACCCGGGACTCGAGGCGGGCACTGCCGTACCCAGTTTTTACATGTGTTACAGTGTGGACCCGGGACTCGAGGCAGGCACTGCCGGACCCCGTTTTTACACGTGTTACAGCGTGGACCCGGGTTCTCATGCTTGTGTGGCCAGTTTCTACCCTCTGTGCCTTCTCCACAGGTGTAGTTGGGCTTTTCTCCGTCTATTAGTTCCTTAGTGACTGTCATGGGGTCCATGCTGAGAAAGCTTCCCGAGTCCAGGCTCTGCCAGGCTGCATGGCTTCTTCCGCAGGCACCAGAGTATCTCTGGGTTCAGATGGGCGGGATTCACTCTCTAGTGTTGTTGTAGGGGCGGCTTCTGCTTCTGTGTGGGGAGACCTTGGGAAAATCACACCTGTAAGGGTTATGATAGTGCATAGGGCCTTGTGAATTTTAATAGCATTTTCTTGTCAGGAAGGACAGGAGAAAAGACATGGTATATTATTATAAAGAATATTTTTAGCTTTCCAGATGTGTCAAATAATGGTAGAAGTTGGCTATAGACATAGACAATTTTAAAGCTTTGTTAAATACATTAATTTCTGAAAATGTGGAGCTGGACCTATTCTCTCTCTCTCTCTCTCTCTCTCTCTCTCTCTCTCTCTCTCTCTCTCTCTCTCTCTCTCTCTCTCCTGAATGCACACACACACACACACACACACATGCACATAGAAGGATAGGTTAGAAGAGGAACCTGAAGAGTGGAGGTGATGGATAGATAGGAAGAGGGAGAATTAAGTAAAGTATATTTATATTTGAAAATTTCTTAAGATACTTTAGGTTTTGTTTGATAATTTAAAATATTAATTGAGAAACAAACAAATTAGTGTATATGAATGTTTTGATTTAGATAGCTTTAGAGAATTTTAATTTCAGCTGTATTGGTAATATGAGAGGGGAAAGAAGCTCATCTTCTTTTCACCTCAAACACTCTTTGAGCTTTTAATTTACATAATAACTACACATTTGGGGTGCGGTGTGACATTTGCACACATGTAGACAATGTGTGAAGATCAGAATGAGGACATGAGTGTTTCTACCTCTCGATCTTTCCTTTGTATTTGAACCTCTGGAGTCACTCTTCCCATGAGTCAGGAGACAAGGGACAGCCATGGGCTGTGGCACACCAGAATTTTCTCCCCTCTGACCCTGTGGTCACCCCTTGGAAAAATAATCTCACTTCTGAGTCCAGTGAGTTTCTTCTGTCTTTTCTGCCTTGCAGCTCAGATATGAGTTTCTTCATCTGGACATCAGGGATGACATTGAGTCCTCACTAGACCTGGCTAATTTCTTGAACTAATTTGACATCAAGCCATTCTGAAAGAAGAAAACTAGAAAGAGGCCTCAAGTGCACTGCCCATGTTTGTATATGTTTACATGTGTGTTCTCCTGTGCATGCGGGACCTCCTTGCCCTCTGACAAACTCTGAAACAGTCCCCACTGCATGGGTTTCCACAGAGGAACACACAGGTTTTCATGGGAATCTTCTGGAGTTGGATGTCCCCAAGTCAGAAATGGGACCTGTCATTCACGTTCCAAATTTCAGGTACTCATGGCAGGAGATGTGGGCCTGCAGTGACAGCAAAGGCCGGGGCCCCAGAACCAAGCAGAGCAGGTGTTCCTGGTGAGAAGCGGGCCTAAGAAACCACTGTGCCTGTAACTTAAAGGGCTGGAGTCCCAACCACAGACCTTACTTTAAAACAAAATACTGTTGGAAATTAAATCGGGAGGTGTTCTGTGCTCCCTTATCTGTTT
>NC_134870.1:73228310-73305810 GCF_049852395.1 Peromyscus maniculatus bairdii | reverse complement strand
AACCTCTAAATATTGTCTGTCCTTCATTGTCCTGGCCACCTACTGCTTGGTGAGTGCTCTCACTCGTTGCAGGCTGCCTTCTTACACTGTAGTTTGATGCGGTCCACTTCCTCATATTCTCTGTCAGTTTGTCTGCATGGACATGGAGGGATGGACAGGGTCAGCGTGTGTCTTCATTAATTTTGCTTGGCTCGCTGCATGGTGTTTTGGTTAACAGTAGTGTTTCTTATTTTGTGACATTTGCAGCTAACTATACTTGAGGTATATATTCATGGCTTTATTAGGAGTTGTGGAATAATATTCTCACATGCCTTGTGTTAATGTCTTGCTTTGAGCCCAGAAGGAGACATTCCTTTGAATGTCTTGTGTCAAGAACAGGCAGGAGTTATCGCAAGAATCTTGGAGAATCCTATGGAAGAAGGGGAGGAAGGATGATAGGAGCCAGAGGAGTCAAGGACACCACAAAAAATGGCTCACAGAATCAACTAACTAGGGTTCATAGAGATTCGGGGTTCACAGAGACTGAACCAACAACTAGGGAACCTCTCAGGGTCCGACCTAGGTCTTCTGCATATATGCTATGGTTGTGTAGTTTGGTGTTCTTGTGGGACGTTGGGAGTGGGGGCTGTCTCTGACTCCTTTGCCTGCTTTTGGGACCCTTTTCCTCCTACTGGGTTGCCTTGTCCAGCCTTAGTATGAGGATGTGTACCCAGTCTTGTTGTAACTGGTTATGCCATTGTTTGATTGATATCCCAGGGATACCTGCCCTTTTCTGAAGGGAAACAGGAAGAGTGGATCTGAGGGAGAGAGGAAGGGTGGGGAGGGGCAGTCCTGGGAGGAGAGGAGGGAGGGGAAACTGTGATTGGGTTGTAATGTATGAGAAAAGATTTTTTTAAAAAATGACACAAAAAGGCTTGGCTCTTACTTATGGTTCATCTTGACCAGTTTTTAAGATAAACCACTGGTGATCATATTGGTTTCCTGTTGATGCTACAATTAATTACAAGGTTGTCACTCCTAAGTTATGTTGCACTTCTGGAGGGCAGACACCTAAATGAGTCCATGGTGCTGAATTCCTGGTGACTCTGAGGCTAAAAGAAAAATCTCATTCCATTCTGAAGCCCCTGCCCCTGTGTTCCTGGGCTTCTTTGTCACCAGACCCCAGCACTCCTGGTCTCCTGGTCTCCTGGTCTCCTGGTCTCCTGGTCTCCTGGTCTCCTGGTTTCCTGGTCTCCTGGTCTCCTGGGCTCCTGGGCTCCTGGGCTCCTGGGCTCCTGGGCTCCCCGGCTCTTGGCTCTTGGGATCCTGTGTTCCTGGCTTCCAGAACTCTTGGCTTCTCAGCTCCGAGCTCCCTCCAACTTCCAGGCCAATGGGAGAAGAGCTGTGTTCCTCCTGGACCTCTGTTTTGGTCCTCACTCTCTATCCACCCTTTGTGTCCTCTCAGAGTGGCTGTGATTACATCAGGCTACCTAGATAACTCAGGAAAATGTCCTCATTCAGAAAGCCTTAACTTACACCTCCCAAGTCACATGAGATGGTGTATTTATAGGGCTGGGAAGCTAGTCCCAACTTCCATGCTCTGTTCTGGATCTGGAGAAATAGGAAAATGTCTTACTTCCCTCATTGCTACAACAAAATACCTAGAAAAAGCAACATAAGGGAAGTATTTTGCCTCACATTTCTGAGGTCATGGTGGGAAAGCCATGGGAGCAGGAAGAGGAGGCTGGTCATGTTGAACCTGCAGTCAGGAAGCAGGGGCAGACAAATGCTAATTTTCAGTTTTCCTTCCAGGAGCTCAGCCCATGGGATGACTTCTTCCATTTCAATATAAAAACTCTCTTAAAGACAAACCCCGACGATTGTCTCCTAGGCGTCTAGATCCTGACAGACAATGTTAACCATTCGCAGGAGGAACTAGACTTTTCCAGTTATTCATTCCTGTGGGTGTACACCACCCATGAAGCAGTCTCCAGGCTCCTCCTCCCCAGTCTCCAGGGCAGCTCTGCTCCTCTGTTGCCATGGTACTCTACCCTGCAGGTACCCCTCATCTTTGCTCAAAGTACCCCCAATCTGTGTCTCACAGCCCAGCACGTTTGCCAGGCAGGGTTCACGGTGGTGGTGTTCCTCAGTCTTCGTGCGTGTCGGTACCCTGAAGCAAATCTGAACAGATGAAAACTCATTCTTATTCTCCTTCCTTGAGTTTCTTGAAGGTGACCATCCACTGCTTTTACAGGACAGTCGAGAAATGCTAGAGACGCCATGGCAACTGTCAGTCACTTTTCCTGTTGGTGTGACAAAATGCTCTGACAAAATCAGCTTAAAGGGGGAAGAGGATTACTCCGTCTCCTGTTTCAAGGTTACAGTCGATCATGACAGAGAAATCAAGGAAGTGGGATCTGGAAGGCACTGGGCCCCGCTGCGTCATGGTCAAGCAGCAGAGACTGATGCCTGTGTGTGAGTCCTGAGTCAGTTCCTCCAGCTCACTCAGCCCAGGACCTCCTGTGCATGACGAAGGCAGGTCTGCCCACATCAGTTAACATGACTGAGACAATCCTCCAGAGGCAAGCCCCAAGGCCGTCTCCCACGGGATTCCAGACTCTGTCCAGTTGACAATAAGTACTTCATAGCACAACCATCTATTTACTTCCCCATCCCAATGCCTTTTGCTCAGGTCTTTGTACCATGGCTCTAGATTGCCAACACATTTTTGTTATGTTATGTCTTAGGGTTTTCCATTCTGTATTAGCCGTTCCGTATGCACAGCTCAACCTTTAAACACGTGTGTTCAGATCTTTAGGAAAAAGATATTGTTTTAGGAGAGCTTTCCTGTCACAGAGTTTGATGTCATCGTTTCTTTGCTGGTATTGTCTTCCTCCCTCCTTCCCTTCCCCTCCCCTCCTGCCCTCCCACCCTCGCTTTCTCCCATTCTTTCCCTCTCTTCTTTGCTTGCTTGCTTGCTTCCTTTCTTCCTTCCTCCCTCTCTTTCTTCAACATCTACATCTTCTTTCATCTTCTGCTCCATTCATTTCTGCCTTGTTCATGTTTATTCTGTGCTTCCATACACCTTGTGTTCTGCTTAATTTTTTGTTCATTTTAATTCAGTGCTAAATCTCAAGAAGTCTCAAGGAATATTTCTTCTTGTTCCAACTCTTTTGATTTTAGCATCTAATTTCCAGGTTTTGGTTTTGGTAACCCCTTTCATTCCCCCAATTCTAGTCCATTTTCCATCAGTTTACATCACTTTCCTTCTATTTTACACTTAATAGTGAAACAGTGGATTGTATTTTCATGGGCTCACATAGGCTGTATTTCCTAGCACATATTTATTGTCTGTTAAAATATGACTTTGCTGTCTTTTTATTTTCTTTGTGAGCTCTGGCCTGGAATTCAGTGTCTTTGCATTGTGTGTCCTCATGTGAAATTGGCTTGCTCACTCTTTTGGAATGTGTGAGGCAGGAATCTTCCTCGTCTATGGCAGAGTTCCTTACCTGCCACCTTACAAGTTCAGGAGAGGGATCTTCATCCTGAAGTCAAAGTTCACCTGCTGTCTCTGCTAGCATCCAAGTGTAAGGCAATAACTTTCCAGAATCCCTTGGTTTCCTAATCAACTTTATCTGGATTTTGTCTTTATTTTTTCCATCTTTGATGACTGACTAAATCAGCTCTTGTCTTCAGAAATTCCTCCTCAGTATTGTGTTTATCCTAAAACACCACTTGATTGCACGGTTTGAAAGACCATGACTCTAGCTTGAAAGTACTTGAAATACTACGTAGAACACACACACACACACATACACACACACACACACACACACACACACACACACACACACACACTACCACTCCAAACACCGCTTCCAATGCCCTGCTGTGATGTCCGATAAGTTCTCCCTGGCTAATTTGTCTGTCTTATGTTTAGCCATGCCCTCTGCTCCTGCCAGAGAGAGTCACAGCTCCACCTGGACACCACTGCAGTTATCTTCTGAGTGAACTCTGCCCACTGTTGAGTTCCTGCTGGGACTTGGCTGCTGAGTTTTTCTATAGCTATTGTTAATAGCGTTTTTTTCTTTTACTATTTCAAAACTCCCATTTGCTCTTTCAGTTCTGTACTAATGGATTTGAAAAGATTTAAAACCACAAAATAAGGCTGCCTCCTAGGCTATCTTCCAGAAAATATATAAAGCATGCAGATTATACTCTGTGGAGGAAGGACCAGCCTTGGGATGTTTCCAGAGAGATGTGCAATGATACAGCATCTACACTTCTGTCGCTGCGCTGTTAGCCACTGTGTGGAAAACAGATGTTCCAGTTGTGAAGCACAAGGGCAGAAGCTGCAACAACAGGAGTGAGCAGGCTTGGGTGTGATCAATTCTGAGGGAGTTTGTCAGAGCTACGGAAGGGTGTGAACAAAATGAAGGCATCATCTATGACTGATGGAATCTACAGAGGGTGTGAACAAAACAAAGGCATTGTCCATGACTGCTGAAATGAAGCCACCACTTTCTGAGTAGGAAATATGGAAAATAATGGATCAGGTAAATCAGTAGGCACAGCTCCACTTAAGGTGTGTTTTGTACAAGAATTAAACCAAGCACCAAGAGGAACTTTAAAAGGGAAACCTGGCAGAATTTGTGGCTCAGGTGACAGGTAGGGGTGGAAACAGAGTTATAAGCCACGTTAAAGAATGTGATTGGATAAACCATGAACCAGTCACAGAGTCCCAATCTCAGCAAAGGCAAGCATACTTACAAAAAGACAGGTAAAAAGAAATGTGCCGTCATGTAAATAGTAGGGAATTGGAATTATTTGTTTCCTGGAAACCACGTAAAAGTTTGACTTTTGTGTGTTCAGACAGGAAGTGAGATGTGCCTGACCTAAGCTAGTGAGGGCCCTCAGGAAACAAGTTGGTACTGTCACAGTACCAAAGGAGATGTGGTACTAGACAAAACTCAGGTCCTGACATCCTTGGGAGTACACGTCAGGGGTCAACTACACATTTCCAAACAGATCCCCCCTCCCATATAAAAGTTGATAGGAGTGGAAACATTACATTGATTAAGCAAGTGGGGGGGGTCACCATCACTCTGAACAAACTCCACATAGGACGTAGGACAGAGTCAAGCATGTTTACTGAGAGGCTGTGCAGGCTAAGGGGGCCTAGGTAGCTAGGGTGACTTGATGGGAGCTGTCGAGGGTGTTGGGATCATGCTGCCTTTGATGACCTCTGTAGAACTCTGCTCGGTCTATCGTCCAGCATCCAAGATCTCAAGGAACCAAGAGAGCTGGTACATCTGGATCCTGAGTCTTAAGGGCTCCCATCTCAGGCCTGCCCCAGGGGCAAGTCTTAGGTAGGTGTGGCAATTACCAGGAGCCTCATTAGGGGTAGTGCTTCCAGGCCAAAGCTGGAACAGCTAATCAGCACAGTTCCTGGGCAAGTTATAGGGGCTTTCTCTTGAAAACTCTTACATTATTGTGTTATCACTGCTCATACCTAGCATCTCAAGTCATTCTCCTCATCCCCCAGAGAGTAACCTGGTCTTTAACTAACAACAAAGTTCCAGAGATGGAGTTGAGTTCCCTTAATAGCTATTTGAACTCACTGTTTGAAACGTGTTCAACACAACAGAAGGCTGTGCATACTTGGCACCAGACAAGTGTTTGCCACAGTCCTTCCCCAAAATGCCCTGGTGGAGGGTACAAGCCACCAAATCACCCCCAGGTATAGGTCCACAGAAATGAGTCTCTCTCTCTCTCTCTCTCTCTCTCTCTCTCTCTCTCTCTCTCTCTCTCTCTCTCCTCTCTCTCTCTCTCTCTCCCCCTTCCTTTCCTCACTCCTTCTCTCTCCCCTACATTCAAGATACATTAAAATAAAAGCCATGTTTCACATTGCACAGCAATAAGATGTAAAGGACCCCAGTGTCTTCAAATCAAGGCTTTCCAACTTCAAAGAACAGATGCAGCTCAGTGGCTAACTGCTTGGCTCCTTAGCTAACAGAAAAATGAAACAGACCAGCACCAGGGAAGGGGGCCATGCTTTCTGGGACCCGAGTCTCCCTCCTGTTGCTCTTCACTGAGTTTGCAGCCATGTCCCACCCCCCACTCCCCCACCCTGTCAAGCCTGGAGTCATGCTGTGAAGACAGCCAGCCCATCCTAAGCTGGGCTTGCTGTGAGTTTCCCTCTTTCCAACTCACCTTGACGTCTTAACAATGAGCCAGTTCTTTGCTCAAAGTTAGTGCTGTCTGTGTTGTCATTATATTTAAAAGAAGAAAAAAAAAACAGACAAACAGGGCAGAGGAGGTAGGTCAGTCTGTAAGTGCTCAGCTCAATTGGATGAGGACCTGAGGATGGGCTCCAGAATCATGCAAAAATTCTGGGCAAGCTGAAGGGCTTGAAATCTCAGCGGGGGGGGGGGGGGGGGGTTGGAGGGTTGGGAGCCCGCCAAGTCTAATTGGTGAGCTCCAGGTCAATGAGAGAACCAACCTCAAAGGAGGTAGGTGGCATTCCTACCTTTGACACCTGAGGATGTCCTCTGGTTTCTGTGAGCGCATATACACATGTGTACATGACCTTATTCCACACACATGCACATATATGTGAACACAGCATAGACACCCAAGCAAAAAATAGACAAAGGGATTCATGGCTAGTAGATAATATAAAGTACCTACCAAGTGTGCAAGGTTCCAAGTGTGCAAAGTACCTGCAAGTCTTGACAGTTCTTTCCCTACCCATAAATGGACCTCTGATCTCAGTTTAACCACGTCACCTACCTCTATATTTTCTATCCTGTCTCAGGCCCATTTTTTTTTCCACTTTAAGACTTAGATCTTTGTGGGAAGGATGTTGGGAAATTTAAAAATTAAATTTTAAGGATTCCATTCCCTATTTAGTGTACAGGAGAAATAACTAGATGCTATCTGGAAAGCCTGTGTAATCTTTTACACATTTAAATGAAAATCAAGGTCTCAGACAGCTCTTTAGTACCAGAATGGGAAATCCATTACAATGAACACAGCTCTCTTAAAAGCCAGATGCTCATTCCTAATCAACAATGGACACTTTGTCCTTTAAATTTTTTTGACAGATACCTAATGATACTATGTGGCTTTTGTTAGGTGTCTGGATGCATCAAACATTTAGTTTTATGGTCAGAGAAATATAAACTGTCCATCTTCCTTCATAGATGAACAAATGCAGTGGAAATACCCAGGAACTACTGGGCACTGGTCAAAACCAGGTGGGTGTGGTTGTAACTACTAACACAATTTCTGGAACAACCAACTGTGCCAGTCTCTGATGGGGCCCAGTGCAAGGTAGGCAGCCCTGAGCCTGACACACCAGGGCACAAGAGGGGCAACGTGAAACCTTTATTAGACTAACAGATATGGTGTGTACACAGACGTCAGCTAATCTGTTAGACTTAGCGGGGCATCCTCGGAACCTGGTTTACTGGGCAAATAGAGAATAATCCGTGTTTAACCTGTAAGTTACAGAACCAGTGTGTCTTATTTATATGAGGCTTGTCTTCTCTCTCCTTGACTTCTTTCTTTTGAAATGAAGGGAGGATTGAGGCTCTAAATGACTCATAAAGGGGGGATCATGTGAATTATCTATTTATTAATCACACAATGAGCTCCACTGGCCACCCACACCAGGGTCATTTGTAGCTGGGACCAGACAGTGTAGCAGATAACAGCTGCAGACACTTATTAATACAGTGTCGTGACTGGGACGCCATCACCAGCTGGAAAATGTTAATATGAATTATGGAATAAAATAAGTAGGCTGTTGGCACAGGAAAGACACAGGCAGGCTCTGGAAGGGCCCTTTTCACACTGACTTTGCAGCCAGCTTTGGCTGTGCTAAATTATGAATTTGGTCACCACCGACTTCTTCTCCTGTGTGTCTCCGAAGGGCAGATGACCCAAATGAATGCAAATCGAATTAGGTTTCCTCTCAGAGACTTTAATACCATAAATGAGAAACAGCATTCATCACAAATAACTAGGGATTGTATACTAAAGTGCTTGACGAAAATCAATATACCTTCAGCTGCTCTCGGCCTATAAATGTAAATGAGAACAGATATAAAGCTGATATGCACTAAAGAAAGGTTATTGAGGGAGCAACACATAACACTAAGAAATCAATTGAATAAACTTGAAAAATGATTCAGATAGAGTAGATATGAACATAGAAAATCAATCATATAATTTAAAGAATAAACAGCTTGAACCTCACAAATCTCCCGTATGGTTTTAGTGTGTAGGATTTTTAATTTAGCATTGATATAATGCCAAGCTATGAGAATCTGCAGATGGCGGCTGCAAGGAGGAAAAATCAATTCATTCTTGTTCTATGGTCTTAAGGGGTATTTGATATTTACAGCAGGGCCGCATGGATCTTGTATAAATTTACATTTTAAGAGATAAAGGGCTGCTGTATTTTGTCTTGTTATTGTTAATAGAAACTGTCTACTTTTATTCTGTCCACTTTCTGGGGAAGCGGAGCTGTCTGTGTGATGCTGGTGTCACGGGCAATTTTCAAGGCTTTATTTTCTCGAGACACAAAGTTTTGCTTTGTGTGTGTGTGTGTGTGTGCTTTTTTTCCCCCCCTACCACAAGGCAATTGAGGTGGCATAATTGCATCAGTGCTACAGAAATACAGACTGCAATTTGGGGAGAGAGAGAGGAAAAAAAAACAATTCCAGACAAGTTCATTTATATGTTGTGTGGAGGTTTGGAGGTTAAGAAAATGTGGCAGGGTACAAGTAAATGTATATGTAAATTTGAGAGACTTTCATCACACTTATAATCAGTTATTTGCCTTTTGGTTTCCAACTCACAGATTTGTCGCTAAGCAAAGCTGAAAAAAAATCAAGATTTGCCAAGGATCTCACAGATGCCAAGTTGGAATGTGTTCCCCAAACTTCAGATGGTTATAACGTTGATGCATGGGGTGCAGGTACCACTGAGCGCCAGCATCATTGAAGTGATTTGTGGCAGTTTATTTGCCTAATGGAAATGGATCCACCGTGTTGGAAGTGTCTCTCTCTCTCTCTCTCCCTGGCTCCCTCCTCATCAGTCACCTGCATTTCAGGGGAAGGGAAGGCTCAGGTTCTAACAGTGCCAACAGAGAGCACCTCAGGGCCCACAGACCACACCTCCAGCCCTGGTGAGCTCTTCTTGGTGAAAACCCCCAATCCGGTATTTTTCCTGTATGAGAGGAGGGCAAATTGATCATCGTCGATGCCATCCCAGTCACAGTTCACTGTTTCTAACTTGAGAAGCAAGTTTAGGGAGGAACACTGGGGCCTCTGGACAGCTCTGTGGCAGAGACTCTCTCCAGGACAAACTCTTGAAACAGGCTAAGGGTCAGATTTGAGAAAGTGAAAGACAAGCGCTCTGTGTCCCCTGTGAGAAGACAATGTCTCAGACGGTTAAGTCCATGTTATCCGTCACGCACACCATGCTCCTCGGTCGGTTATCTTCCAGTGAGCACAGCAACGCCCAGCAGTGTTTCAGGGCACTGAACACTACGCTGAATGTTCAGGGACATTTATTCTCTTACCCACAAAAACTCTTAGTTTTCCACCTAATTCTTAGAACCAATGTAGAAAAATGCATGCTTCCAGAGAGATGGCAAAGACACACCCTTCTACAAAGTTAGTTGTCAAGGGTGGGTCTTAACCTGGGCTTCAGTCACTGCTCTCAAAAGAAGACTGAGTCATGGGAGACCCAGGCACCGGGAACCATGCCAGATGGATGACAGGAGCTTCTAGGGTTTCCCTCTGCCTTACGCTCTGAGTCTTAGAGCTAAAAGCCAGCAAGCCAGAAGCGCTAGTGGGTGCAGAAGAAGCTTGGGCTAGAGGAACCAGAGGATTCGGATGGTGCTGCATGCAGGACAGCATGCTGTCTGTGCTGAGCACACGCCTCCTTCTCATCCCAGGCTGTGTGATTCTCCTGTCTGTCGTCTGTCACATCTATGCGGTGGGCATCTCAAGTCTGGGGCCTGCTAAGCTAAGATGAATCTAAATGAAGGTCATTTTTACTGCAAACTGAAGACCCTACTCAGGCCTAGGCAGCAGCCCAGAGCCCTGGGAAGCCTGGCAGCATTCTTTGTAAGCCAGTGTTGCCCGCTGGGGAGTGCCCTTCTTCAGTCTAGTCCTGCCTTGTGCTCCCAACACATGTAGAAAATGAAATTAAACAAAGGCTTGTTTCTAACTGAGATGATAAGGTAAGAATGGTATCTATCAGAGTTCTTTCTCTCTTAATAAGATGCTTTCATTTCCATTTCATATAGATTTAGTTCAAAACTGTGAGGAGACCTATTATTTGCCCATCTTCAAACCAAGTATGAACCCTTGATGTTTATGAGCATATCGTGCTTCTTATATTTTGTATAGTCAGAAACCATATATAGGGCTAGTGGGATGGCTTATTGAAAAATAAAGTACTAGGCACCAAGCCTGAGGACCTGGGTTCAATTGCTGGAACCTAAATAGTGGAAGGAGAGAACCAACTTCTGCAATTGTCCTCTGACACCCACACATTCATTGTGACACATGTACATGCTCCCCATGTACATGCAAAATTAATTAATTAAATAATTAATTAATTAACACATTACAAAAGAAATAATATATCTACATACATAAACACATGTATGTCACAAAGATTGGAAGTTTCAAGTATGGAATTCTTTTAAGTAGGTATTTTGATTTAAATATCTCATAGAATATAATTACATATATAGAAAAGGACATTATTGTGTGCATATGTTTGCATGATACAATCTGAAGAGATTGTAGTGGGCCCTGGATTTACATTATGTAATTTATTTTAAACAGTGCATTGAAGGAGAGGTTTCTATGTATTTTTCCTTTAAAATATTTCATAGTAGTCATATCTTAAAATCTATAAATAAACCAGAGGTTATATGTGTGTGCAGTTTTCATCTCCAGGAGATAAGTCTGAGGAAGGCAACTTCTAACACAAATATAAACTGTGTAGAGAGAAAAAGGCCCTTCATTTTATGATGCTTTTGAAACTATAACAATAGAGATATCATATTCATTAAGCCCCTGTTGGAAGCATCCTCTGTGTTGAGGTTTCTGCTGAGTTTCAGAATGATTACAATAATTCAATAAACCATGCATGGCCAGTGGCCCTTGGTCTGTGGAAGAGAGAGGTCTGTGTTAGCACAGAGTATGGAAAAAGGGAAAACAAAGATAAAGGCAGCAAGGTGATGGTGGATGGTGTGGAAGCATCACCAGACAGCATGTCTGGAATCCATCTAGCAGGGAAGCTTCGCAGGTGATAGAGCCTAGGAGGGAAGGCAGACGCTGGACAGGTGGGCAGGCAGGTGCTGGACAGGTGGGAAGGCAGATGCTGGGCAGGTAGGCAGGTAGATGCTGGACAGGTGGACAGACAGGTAAGGGATAGGGGGCAAGACAGGTTTTGGACAGGTGAGACAGTAGATGTTGAACAGGTGGGCATGCAGGTGCTGGACAGGTAGGCATGCAGGTGCTGGACGGGGCATGAGGGGCCTGGACAGGTGAGCATGCAGGGGCTGGATGGGGACATGCAGGTGCTGGACAAGTGGGAAGGCAGGTGCTTGACAAGTGGGAAGGCAGGTGCTGGACAGGTGGGCAGACAGGTGCTGGACAGGTGGGAAGGCAGGTGCTGGACAGGTGGGAAGGCAGGAGCTGGACAGGCAGGAAGGCAGGTGCTGGACAGGTGGGAAGGCAGGAGCTGGACAGGCAGGAAGGCAGGTGCTGGACAGGTGGGCATGCAGGTGCTGGACAGGTGGGAAGGCAGGTGTTGGACAGGTGGGAAGGCAGGTGTTGGACAGGTGGGAAGGCAGGTGCTGGACAGGGGGAAGGCAGGTGCTGGACAGGTGGGCATGCAGGTGCTGGACAAGTGGGCAGGCAGGTGCTGGACAGGTGGGCAGCAGGCAGTCAGGGCAAGGAGGACACTGCAGAAAGCAAGAACAGCAGACACAGAAGAGCCTGACATGCTCTAAGGGTTCCTTCTTGTCTGCTCCATCCTAAGGTAGAGTGGGACATGGACAGAGGCTGAGTGGACTGACTGGGTCAATGCAGTCAAGAGGGTCCAGGATGCCAGGCAGTCACTGAAACTCCACATGACTGCTAATGTCCTAAGGCCAGAGTCCTCTTCTCATGGTGTCAAACACCAATAGAACTTGCTTGGGATAGGAACAATGGCTGGCTTTTAGAGTTCTTGCCATTACCAAGGGCCTCGCAAGTCCACCAAGAAATGTGGGTGTCATACTTCAATAACCCTCACAGAACAAGTTCTTTATGACCAGAAAAATCACAGGTGATCTACTGAAAATAAGTTTGCCCTTGAAATCATAACTCATTTTCTTTAAAAATGATAAGAAAACTATATAATAGTAGCAGATACTAAGAGTAATGCATGCATTATGAAAGGCTATAACCTTTTAATAAAGTGAATAGGACACAGATTTCAACATTAGAAGTCTCATAACTGTGTCTAGTTCCTCCCTTGATCACAAAGATGTCTGGGTTCCATGTCTCTGTCTCTGTCAGTTTCCATCTCTGTGTATCTGTTCCCTTGTCTCTTGTCTCTGTCTTCATCTCTGCCTTTGTCTTTGTCTCTCTGTCTGTCTTTGTCAGGCTCTCTGTCTGTCTCTGTCTCTATCTCTCTTTCTCACACAAAAACAAACTGGGAAACAAAACACAAATTATCTTGGGTTGAGCCATTGGGCATATCTTTGCAAACTTAATCTCAGCCATACTAACCTATTTATCTGACACTAGGCAAAGGAATAAATGTTGCAACAGATCTGAATTTCTGCTCTTTCAATACGTTTAACTGAGAACCAAATTAGTAACAAATCAGCTGTAGTAAGTTCAGAATGGGAAAGGGGCAATCATGTCCCAGAGGGACAGTGAGATAATGTTCCGATTCAATAGCAGGCTTGTGAGTCCCCAACAGTAGGGGGAAGTCATAGTCTTGCAACGTATTTAGAAATACTACATTTGTTGTGTGCCCACTGTGCTCTGGACGTTGCCCTTTGGCTTACAACACAACCTCTACATCCTGAGAATCTCTGGCAGTCTCTCAGAAGTCGTGATGGTAGACGCCCCATCCCTCTTCTAGTTGGGATGGATTCTCAGCGGAGTGAGAAGCTACACATCGCCAGAAACAGGGATCAGGTGCTTCTGGGGGTCCAGCCTCACCCCTGCATTCTGTGATCTATTGGCAGCAAGCATGGACACTATCTCAGGATCCTGTGCTCCAGTTGAAGAAGGGTCAGGGGAACCTGAACTGATTTAGAAAACAGTAAATCATGATTTCTTCAAGAAGAGCTGGCCTTGGGTTGTCCCTCCATCCCTAGGAGATTACAACTTTGGAAGAACCAATCAAGGAAGAGAGGAGTCCAGAGTGGAGAGGGCCTCTAGGAACCTATACAAAGTTTAACCCAGAGCTCCAGGTAGACTCCCACCTCTGGGTTTCCTCCATCCCCTTGATGGGATCCTTCTGTCTGTCCTAATAAGGTTTGTAGGTTTTGTTCATTTTCCTCTCTGTGGCTGCTGGTTCTCTGTTCCTGTCACTCTGCGGCTTTCTGCCCTGGGCCCTCAGGATCCCTCCTATAAGTCTATGACAGGCAGAAGCTGCCCTGGGATTCCTGCCTCCAATCTGTTACTGCTATTTTGTGTCTGAGGCCCTCAAGATCTCCCTGGTAGCCTCCTGCTTCTGTAACTGTTACTTTGTGTCTCTAAGCCCCTAGGATGCCTACTTTATTCTCTAGGTGCTGACATCGCTGCTTCAGATCTGTAACTGTTACTTTCTGTCACAGACCCTCTTCCGACTGCTACTTTCAAGTCCCCCCCTCATATCTCTAGATGTCAGAGTGTATCACTGTCCCCTCACTCTCCAATGGTCACTTTACCTTGCTGTCTGAGTGGGTCTTCTTTCCAGTGTGTACATTGTCCCATAGGAGGAATTTTGTGTTAAGTACCTCTCTACCACCAACCCTTACCCAAGGCCCCGCTAATACAATCAGGTACAGTTGGATTGAAATCTATTTACAAGCCTTAATACTTGAACATACTCGCTAATTTTTTTTCAAATATTCATTCTCTTCATGTTTAAAATACAAATAACAGATTTTGTGTAAAGGTTTAATAAATATACAGACCAAACTGCCATGTGGTGTGTACAGAATAAATTCCATCACTAAAACAAATGGTTGGCACTAAGAACCATGTTGTTGTTATTACCAGGCAACTTTCCAGTGTGTTTAATTCTCTTGCAATCTGAACAGCCTTTTGGAGCACTGGCCTCTAAGAGTTCAGTCTTAAGCTCCCATAGTAGGCATAACGGGATTTTAGTTGGTCCAAGACTCTAGCAATAAATAATGTGTCTTGCCCTACGGGTTTTTAGACATGCTGTAGAACTGGTGTTTCTGTCTGCTCAGAGATATTTGATCTGAAGATATGCATAGATTCTTATTTCTCTGCCTGTCCTCCTGTCTGAAGAACAGTTCTTTAGCAGAAGAGACAAAAGAAAAGAAGTCAAATATTTGCATCGTGGCCACACAGCAGGAGCTAGAGACGTGAGTAAGGATGGCGTGTGGCAAACTGATACTGTAGGCTTCTGATATCTTTTGCTATCCGTTCCCTCTGTTTTGAAAAAGTGATTATTTTGAATGTATATTTTGAGGGGAAAAAAGCATCAAAACTTGGATGATGGCACCTCACTATCCATGAAAGTTTCATTTCAAAGTAAAACTGAGCGTATCACACACTTCTGTGTGCTTGTAGCTGAAGAGAGATCAGTCTGTAAACAAGATGTCACGCCGGTGTGAGGTGTGAGAGTGCCTGTCTCTTCAAAGGCTGCAGATTGCAGCACTAAAGACGGCAGCCGACATCCAGACCTTCCTGGCACTGGGCTCCTGGACTGGTGGCTCCTGGGCACCTGGGCTCCTGGATTCCTGTCTCCTGGGCTCCTGCATCCATGGGTTCCTGGCCCTTGATATCTTGGACTTCCAATTTCAGCAAGCAGCACAGAGTCATAGCCTACTCTAGGTGCCTGACCAGATAACCCCATGACACCCCTGTTGTAGTTTAAACTGGAAATGCCGCCCCCATAAGCTCTTGTATTTGTCCAACTAGACCCTAGTTGGCAACACTGGTTTAGAAAGCTGTGGGACCTTTAGGAGGTAGTGTCTCCCTGGAGGAGGTGGCTTAATGAGAATGGCCTTGAGGTTTAAATCCTGTCCTAACTTCCTGTCTGCTCTCTGCTTCCTGTTTCACCAGCACCTGAGGAGGTAAAGAGTCCTGCCTGCACAGACCTGCCACCATGGAGCCAACTGTCAGCATGATGAGCTGTTGCTAGAGTTTTCCTGCCTTGCCCACAGTCAGGACAAATCTTTGTCACCCGCCAGTCCCACAGCCGCTCAGACCCAACCAAATAAACACAGACTTATTTTGCTTACAAACTGCATGGCCGTGGCAGGCTTCCTGCTAACTGTCCTTATCTTGCTAACTGTGCTTTTATCTTAAATTGATCCATTTCCATACATCTATACCTTGCCATGTGGCTGGTGGCTTACTGGCGTCTTCACATGCTGCTGGTCATGGCGGCGGCTGCAGTGTCTCTGGTCATGGCGGCGGCTGCAGCGTCTCCTTCTGCCTTTCTGTCCTTTTATTTCTCCTCTCTGTTAGTCCCGCCTATCTTTCCTGCCTAGCCACAGCCGATCAGGTTTTATTTATTAACCAATCAGAGCAACTTGACATACAGACCATCCCCCAGCACAGCCAAGTGCAGACCATCTCAAACACCTGCACTCAGGCCCATGGTCCTAATCATCCTCTATACGGACCTGCTGGGTAACGCCACAAAGAACCTGAGAATGGGCTCCCACAGGACAAACAGAACATCCCACAGCAATGAGCCACATCACACAAACCTGTAGGCCAAAATAAACTCCACCTCTGTTATGTTGCTGGTTGTCAAGCATTTGGTCGCAGCATTTAGAAAAGTAATGAATACAGCCTCTGTGCAGCGTCCCCACTTTGGGCAGCAGAGGGTTCCAAGATACTAGAGAATTGTTCTTGTTTGTCTACAAACTTTGGGGAGTGGATGCTTCTTGATGACTGGCTGCTGCTGCTGCAGGGAAAGCTCTAAACAAGTAAATACGTGTGTGTGTGTGTGTGTGTGTGTGTGTGTGTGTGTGTGTGTGTGTGTGTGTGTTTCTTTGCAGTTTTAATCTATTGGTAAGGCTGGTTTGGAATACAGAGCGCTATTGTGACTTCCTGATGCATATGTGTTCTGTGCCCATGGTCCCATGGGTGGCCATCTACATGATGCTCCGGCCTCCTCTGCACACCGTAAGAGTCCACTAATGACAGATTTATCGCAGCCTGTATCCACCTAGGCATGCTGACCTTTCCTTGCTCCTCCCAACTGTACATCAACTTACAAGTTCAGGAACGAGGAGACTGGGGATAACTGTGATCAGTTTCTGCTACAGCTCCTTAGGGCTGCAGTAAAGCACAGGAATTGCCCATGGGTCAGCTTGGTGGATACCAGGGGCTAGGTTGGTGAATGGCCATTGGCTCAGGGAGGGATCTGCAGCAAAAATGAGGCCCCCCAAGAGCAGACAGTGCTTACCATGGATCCAAACGGAAGGGGACAGTCACAAGAGGCCTTGAGGATATGTTGGGAAAAGTTCCATTACATGGTTGGGATACGAAGTCTCCCCCAAATTCTTACACACTGAGGGCCTGGATTCCAATAGAGCCAAGTCCAGAGGTGAGGACTCCAACTACACCAATGGTTCATCACTTGAAAGGTTCCCAATACACATCATTGCTGGGGATGATGGGCGCTTTGGAGCCCTGGGAGTCTAGTTGGCAAAGTATGCCTTTGAGGGGTACATCTGCTACGGGCCCCTTCCTTCTTCTCTCTGTATCTGCTTCCTTCCTACTGTAGTGCAAGGAGCTTCCTCCTCCATGCCCAGTGCCATGACATTCTACCTCACTATCCCTGCACAGAAATTGGCTAGCCAACCATGAGCAGAGAACCTCTGAAACAGCCAGTATAAATCTTCCCTCATTAAAATTGAAAGCTCATTGTTTTTGTCACAGAACCAAACACTGAGTAACATACCAGATTATAGAAATTGGGACAGAGGCCACAGGGAGTAACAAGGGTGTCTGTCCAGGGGGACACAGGGAAAACAGCAAAGAGGCAAATTGCTTGAGTACTTGGGAGGGGAGAAGAAGAATAGGAGAGGAAGGAGTACGCCTTCTGGAAGGTTCTACAAGTGTGCAGTGGAAAAGCATCTGTCCTGGGGAATTGAACAAGTGCTTTGCTAGTTATGTTCTTATAAAGCTGTGGACCCTTGGCTGGGAAGGTGGTTCCATCAGTAAAATGCCTGCCCTGAAGTCTAAAGACTTGAGTTTGGATCCTCAGCCTCCATGTAAAAGAATGCATGTGGTGGTACATCATATAATCCCAGCACGGGAGGAGTGGAGAGGAGGAGTCCTGGGATTGCTAGTCAGGCATCCTAACAGGTTCAGTGAGGGAGCCCATTTCAGATATATATAGAGATGATAGATAGATAGATAGATAGATAGATAGATAGATAGATACATACATACATACATACATACATACATACATACATAGATGGATAGATAGATAGATAGATAGATAGATACATACATACATACATACATACATACATAGACAGACAGACAGACAGACAGTGGAGAGCAAATGAGAAAGACACAGTGTCAGCTTCTGGCTTCCATATGCATGCACTTAAATATCCATATGCCCTAAAACACATGTGTACGCACATACACATAAAAATGTCACAGATCCTGTACTTCCCCTCCCTCCTTGTTCATTGGGGCTCCCTGACATCTCCCTATGGTTGTGTGGCATAATGATTCTACTATTCTGGATGATGCTGGTTCACAAATCCTCAAAAACATGAAACTGCATCCTTCTCATGAAGCTCACAGACCATTTTTCAGTGTAAGTCAATCTTAGAATTAATAAAGTGACTTGAGAGAGTTATGAGAAGATATTAACTCGTTCAAGTTGGAGGATCCAGCAGGAATTGGTAGTGTGAGGCAGAGTCTGTGCTCTTCATCTACTTGCTCCAGCAAGCAGCATTTAAAGTTGAGTGTTAATTGTTTGGCTTAAAAGTGTAATTTATTTTTCACTGCTGAATTAGCAATACTTGGGCATATTATGCCTGCTTTAGTAAAGAGTGCAGAGTAGTTATGCTCTAGCTCGTGACTCTGCAAGGTTTGTGTTTGGAATCAGACGTGAACCATGTAAGCCAGCCAACCTGTAGGGACATGGCTGTTATCATATAAATTTGGCATCTGTGTTGAGCAATTTGGAAATTACTGCATTTTGTTTCATAAAATATGTGCATGCTACATTGATACCAACTGGATAGATTTTTCTACCTCAAGAAGCCAATGTATTTCTAACATGCTAAACTTAACTCAGTGTCCATATGTCTGTTGTTGTTGACTTTTTAAATACTGGGAGAATGAATTATAAATATGCAGGACGTATTTCTTACTTCTAAAACCATGGTATCGGAATTAAAGTGACTATGAACAGAGAGAAGAGTGATTGAAAACACAAGTGTTGATTCATGGAGGGCATAATAGACACACCAAGTATTAGAACCAGAGTTTGCAGCCTGAGTTCACCTCAGTGTCTCTCAGCTGCCTTCGGCAGTCCCATGAACCTCTTGAATTACGTGGTTCAATGGTACAGCCTATATGCTAAGCATATTTCAGAGTCCATGAGATAAATACACAAGTTCTTCAAAATGTACATAATATGCAAAAGGCAGATGAGTTGTTTAGTTTTGAGTTCAAAATGGCCTAATCCTGGACATAGAAAAGAATCTGTAGAAATTAGTTAGTAGCCACAGGAGGGTAGCAACCTCACATTGCAGCTCCAGTCTCAGCCCTCAGTCCCTCAGGGGTTTGGTTTAACTTAATTTGGCCATTGTTAAAATCTGGTAAGGTGGGCCTGGCAAGAGGCTCAGTGAATAAAGGCACTTGCCCCCAAGTCTGAGGACTCAAATTCAAACCCTGAGCCAGACTATCATGATGGAAAGAGAGAATCAACTCTTGTTGTCTGTCCACTGACCTCCACAAGTGCACACACACACACACAAATTAATAAAAGTAATTAATTAAAAACTAATAATAGAAATCCAGTGCCTCCATACAGCAGGTGCACAGGAATTCTGGCTTCAAAGGCTATACACATCAGGACATGGTGGGGAAATAGAATGAACCTTGATGTCCTTTGACAAGAGTTAGCAGTTCATCATAACCAAAACAAATTCAGCAACTCCAGGAACATCAAGTTCTCCCTGTATCCGTGAAGACTCAGAGTCTGGTAGAGTGTCCCTTTTCCGATACACGGCAGAAGGTGGGGATCAGGAAAGAGACTACGTGGGGACTCCCCAGGCTATCTGCCCCTTCCAACCTCCCCTTAACAGAGCTGGAATGCTATTTCCTACACAGGCACCATTCCCCTCACCCTGACCGTAGTCAGCTACCCGGACACCCAAGCAATGGCAGCTATATTTCACAAATTGTCGATGATGTGGTCTCCAGCCTCCCTCCTGACCATGAGTAAAACCTTCCCCAAAAGGAAGCATAAAGCTTCTGGAATCTCAGCCCATTCTTCTACAGCCTCTGGGGAGCACAGTTGGGAGATTCGCTGCTCCAGCCACACACACACCCTCCAGCTGCTGGCCTTCTCAGCCCAGGGAACCACCCTGGTTGTCTATCTTTGCTCCTAGTTCACTAAATGCTGGTGCTACCGCTCCACATGCATCGGATTCTCAGTCAGTGTTGCTGAGTCTTGTAGGGTTCTAGACAGTTTTCTCTTTGCCTTCCCTTGTCTTACTGTAGCAGGACCCACCTGCGTCAAGTGGATTCTGAGTAGTGGCCACAAATGCAAGCAGGGCCTGATCATAGCATAGGATCAAGAAGTATGCTGTGGGTGGGATAGGAAGTCCCTCCCAGAGCCTTGTGGGTTGAAGGCTGAGGCTCCAGGTATCATTTTGGGAGATGCTGGGAATTTTAGGAAGTAGGAGTAAGCAGGAGGAAGTTGATCGCCAGGGAGGGTCTTTGGCGGTATCTTACATCTGTCTCCTTTCTGGGTCTCTGGCCTGCTTCCTGGCCCCAATGACGGGAACCTTCTTCTGTTCTACTGTGCCCTCTCCACCATAATCAACTGAAAGTCTTCAAACAGTGAGCAAAATCACCCCTTCCTGCTTTACCTTGTTTCTGTCTCATTTGGTCACAAGAACGATGGAGCTAATCTAAGGCAGGTATTTGTGTTTAGACACCGGGATCATGGTTTTTCTGGGAGCTATGCCATAACCAGACCTCTTTTGCCGCCCATTATTTTTTCATGACAAGAACAAATAGAGACTGTGAGGCTAAGATCTCATCAGGACACCTCAAGAGGCTCTGGGCGGGTTCCTTTCAACTGTCAACTGGACACAACCTAATATCATCTAGAAAGAGAGTCCTTATGAGGAGTTATTTAGTTCAGGTTGATCTGAAGCCTACCTGTGGGTGATTGTCTTGATCATTAGTTAAGATTGGAAGACTTACTCTGAACATGGGTGACACCTTTCATGGGCCAGGCCCTGGACTGTATAAAAGTACAATAATCATCCTGTGAGTCTTAGGGGAAGGTGATTAATGCCAGCACTTAGTGTACTGGAAGCAGTGGCAGGCAGATTTTTGTGAGCTTGGGGCCAACCTGATCTATGTGTCAAGTTCCAGGTCAACCAGGACTACATAATGAGACCTTGTCTCATACAAAAATAAACAACAAAAGCCTAGAGAAGGCCCACACTAAGCTAGTGTCTAAGCCGGGTTTCTCTTTGCTCTTGACAGTGATGTGATTCTTCAGGTTCCTGCCCTGACTTCCCAGCAATAGTGGGCTGTAACTTGAGATTAGAACAGGCTCTAAAAGGGCAGGGTGTTTCCAGAGACCAGTTATCCCTGGATTGTCCCCACCCTTTTCTGCTGCCCAGGTACCTCTTGTTCCAAGTAAATCCAGAGATGCTGCAGCCCTTCCTCCAGGTGCCAATCTTGTCCTCGCCCAGTCCAACTTACCTCAGTGACGATGCTCACACTCTATGTTTTCATTTCACTGGCTGCCAAGCCCTTGTGATTTCTCCTTGGATCGTCATGGTAACCATTCTGGTCAACCTCCATTCCCTCCTGTATCCCTCCATCCCCATCCCCTCTATGTAGATTTCCATGCATTGTAAAGGCAGTGGCCTCTCTCCTGTCTTCAGAGTCCTTGCATCACTTTCTTTGGGAGCCTCATGAAGTGGTCTTCATTTTTATAGAGATTGTGATGAATTTAAGAACCTGGGATGTATTCTTCTTGGAACTGCCTAAAATTGTATTCTCAGTGGCACAATTGGCATTAATAAGTGCATTTTAGTAGATGTTTTTCAGACTGTTAAGATGTACTAGGAGAACACCACATCTATAATATTTATTCCTGCACTCTAGGTCTAGCCAAACAACTGGGAGACCCTGTGATGGTTGATCTTCATTGTCTGCCTGACTAGTTTTGGGGTGAGGAGGCATATCTCTGCACGTATCCAGTAAGGTTTAAAAGAGGTAAGAAGACCCATCCTGATTGTTGGTGGTACCATTGCGCGGCTGGAGCCCCAGACTGAGTAGGAAGGACAAACGGAGAAATGATGACATCAGTAGACACGCTATCGTGGACCAGGAAAGGCCCACAAGGCCTCAACCCTACACAAAGAACAGCAGGTAACTAAGAAATGCTGAGAATGGAGGAGCCGTCTCTCCCAGGCAAGAGCACACCCCTTGGTTGTCCAATACGAAATGGTCAGCCCTGAAAACATACACATGAATAGCTTTATACAGACTTAGCAAGTCACATTCCGAAATATCTGTATATACATACACACATGCACGTAAAAACAGCTAATGGCAAAAGAGGGCATGCATTTGAAAGAGAGCAAAAGGGACATATGGTAGGGTTGGGGAAGAGCAAGGGGAGGGGAGACATAATGTCATTATATATAATTAATTATTATATAATAATTTTAAAAAGAAAAGAAAAATTAGGTACTGGAAACTGAAAAAATTATTTAAATAAATCTTCTATACCATAGAGCGTATTTATTTATTTTATTACTTTTAACCAAGGAGACAGAAAAGTTAACAAATAAAATAACACACAATAAATGGTAAGGGGGATAAAGTGAGTCAGCATGAGGGTTCATCTCTCTCTGCTTCCTGACTGTGGATACAATGTAATCAACACACTAGTGATCCACGCCTTCACCCCATAATAGACTGCACTTTCAAACCATGTGACGAAATAACAAAATGAACCCTTCCCTCCCTAAGGTGCTTTAGTCAAGAATTTCGCTGTACCGATGAGAAAGTAGCTGGCAGACCTCCACTATAGCACATCCCCTCCCCCTCACCAAACAGGGTCCCTCTCCACCTGATGCTTCCCAGAACCATCCAGCCCTTTCCACCCTTCGAGTCCAGCTCACCGTGCTTATCTGAGTCCAGAGAGAATTGGCATCACTCTATCTGGCACTTAGCTCCAGAAGGCATGGCAGTCAGGTCAGGGTGTGTACATAGCGACAGTGTGCTGTCCTGAGCACATCCAGTCCATAGATACTGTTCCATGTATAATCCATCATGTTGAGACTCAGGGTCCAGCCTCAGATTCCTGGGTCTTAGTGATGGTTGTCACAATCTAACTGGGACAGCCTCAGATTTGTGGGTCTTGGTGACAGTTGTCACAATCGAACAGGGACAGCCTCAGATTCATGGGTCTTGGTGACGGTTGGCACAATCTAACTGGAACTGCCTGGAAACCACAGCACTTTGGTCTTCAGGGCTTCTCATCAGGGAAACAAGTTCAGTTGTGGCCCCAGCTCACTGAGCTTCCCTCACACATCCGAGTGGCTGGCTGCCTTGGGGAAACTCTGGAGGGCAGTCACAAGCCCGGCAGATGATGCCCCGGGTGCGTCCAGGTCACCACAGGAAAAGCCCACTCTGTTTGCTGTGTTGGGGCATGATAGTGCAAAGAGCAGGCTTTGTGGGAATGAGGCCACTGATGCATCCCTTCTCATGAGTATTCCTGAGTCATCTCACAGCAGGAGCGAGAAGTGTCCACCTTGCTGATCTGAAACCCTGGAAAGCCTTCATTTTTAAAGTTATGGTGTTATTTCTTGAAAGTCTGACTTATCCATACCAATTTCAATGTTAAAATATAAATATTAATAGTACAGATGAAACACTCAACGTTTCAGCAGACTCTGTAATTAGGAGAGGAGGCTGAGCAACATTTGAGCTGGTTCTTAAAGGACAGCTAGATCAGAACAGTCTATTTTACCCTGATTTTTATATCTTGCAAAAATATATTAAATTGATACCAAAACCCACAAACCCTAAACACGCGTTCATCACTTTTTTGTGTTTCGCTTCATACCAACTCCACCGTGTGAGAAGTGAAGGGGCCATGCAGGAATCCTCAGTGTCCTCTGGAAAGCTGAGTGGTGTTAGCAATGTTGCATGGAGTCCTGGGTGCCAAGGTAGGTACACTTGCTGTCCCAGTCAGCTTCCGTGGTCAACAATTCACACAGCCCGTCGTTATCTGTGGGAGTCTGAGTTCCCTTGATCAGACTGGCCCAACCTGCCTGTGGGGGCATTGTCTGACTGTGGACTGATCTACAGGGCCCAGCTGCTGTGGGTGATGTCAGGCTTAGGCAGCAGGTCCTGTGCTGTGTAAGAAATGCGGCTGAGCAGAAGCTCAAGAGAAAGGCTGTGAGCACGATCCCTCCATAGTGTGTGCTGCAAGCCCACGCCCTGAGCTCCTGCCCTGTCTTCTCAATGACGGACTGTGACCTGGAAGTGGGAGACAAAATAAACCCTGTCCTCCTCTGAGCTGTGTTTGGTGAGAGGGTTTTGTCACAGCAACAGGAAGCATGCTAAGGTGGTCACTGTGCCAGCTGGATAACGCACTTATGTTTCACACACACAAAAGTGCAAATGACACTTCATTCCCCAAATACTAACGCAAATTCCAGAGAATTACAGTATCCTCTACTTGCAAAATGGATCATATCAGATTAACTCTTCTGCCAACGCAATTATAAACTCTGGATGAAATAATAAAGCCTCTGAAGGGATGTAGGAGCAGTCAGAAACAGGGGACCGGAGAATGTTAACAATGCAAAAAGAGAACTGAAAGAACCTCATGGTGCTTTCTTTTTCCACAATCACTTCACTTGCCTCCAGAGTTTCTGGGTGAAGGGGTTAAAGGTCAGATCATAGACCACAGGGGACATACTTTCAAAAGATGGATTTGGAAGTATTGGAACTGCAGAACTTGAGAGGAAGAATTGCAGCAAGTCAAGACACAATGGGAGGGCAGCCCCATGGGAGGACTTCAGAGTTATAAAAATTGAGAGAAAGGATTCCCAAAGGGAAAGATCCACAGAATGGGAAGCCCCCCAAAATTGGGTGTCAATTTCCCTCACCATCACTAATCCTTGGCTATATGTGCAAGAGGCTTGTATGGTTCTCAACACTATGTCATTCAGAAGAACCAGAAATCTGAAGAAAGATCTCTGAGGCACTTCCTATCACAGGGAGTTAGAGTCTGGCTGGCTTGCTCAGTCATAGGAACTGGCTATTTACTGTAGGCTTCTCATTAGGACCCAAGAAAGGTAAATCTTGTGAGTGGGGGACATAAGGACATGCTCCAGGTCTAAGTTCTTTATGTTGTGAGTAAAGACTAAACATACATAGGTATATGTACACACACACACACACACACACACACACACACACACACACACACGCCTTCAGATGAGCAGGACAATAGCCTTTTTACAAAACACTGGTGGTTTACTGGCAACTTAATTTCCTGCTAGAAAAATAGCTCACTATATTCTAGAGAAGAGTAATCTAGAGAGAGCACTTACAATCTAACATTTACTATGCCCAGTCCATGGATAAAAATCAAATTAAAATGATACAAAGGAAAATAAATAAGAATATAGTATATATAAGTCAAAGGGTAAAACAAACAATATTAACAGACCTAAACACACATTTTTGGAATTTGCAGAAGACCTTAAAATAATTCTGATGTGTAAAGAGTCAGTGCAAAGGGTATGCAAGCAGGTAAGATAAAGTCATTTATATTTATGGACAATCAAGCAGATTTTAAAGTTGCAAAGTGAAGTTAGGTATAAATAAAAGAAAATGTCTAGATGTGAAAACTAAAATCCCTTGAGTGACCGACTGAGTGGAAGCATCAACTGCAGGAGGAGATCAAAGGTGGGGACTCTGAGGAGAGGTTAGTGAGGATCAGCAACGGCTTTCAGGAGGAGAAAGACCTCATCCACAACCAGCTACAACCAAAACAACCCAAGCTCTGTCCCCAGGAACCCACAAGAGCTCACAAGTAGGAGCCAGAGAAAGAGAGAGGGAGAGGTCACAAAGCAAAACACATATCTGAATAAAAAGTTCACAGAACACTCAAAAGCATTATCTCACAGGTCCACAAAACCTCAAAAAAAAAAGTCAACCAAAGGACAGAGGAAAATGTACACTATGCTAGGTGGGGTGGGTCGTGTCTGTGATCTCTGTCCTCAGGAGGCTGAAGTGGCACAATCAGCAGGAGTTTGAAGTCAGCCTGGGCTACAGAGTGAGACCTTGTCTCAAAAATATGGAAAAAGGTTGCAATGGTATAGATGGTTACATTGCTAAAAGAAAGCAAAGCAAAGCAAAGCAAAAAAGCTAGTGTTAGAAGGAAATTGTACAAGCAGCCTGAAGATGGAAAAGAGCTGCTACGTAAGAGGTAGCAAAGGTGATTCTCATTAGGTAGGAGTCCAACTACAAAACAGTGGGGTGACCTCTTTTAAATACCAGGAGACAGAAAAAAAACCCTACCAATTCAATGTAATGTTCATAAATATATCTTCCAAAACTTAAGACAAAAAAAATCCATATAAGCATAGGTTGAGATAATTTGCTCCCTAACATACTACAGTTTAAAGAGTTCTAAAGAAAATTCTACCAGGAGAATCAAAATAATATAGTGAAACAAGTTTCTATAGAAACAAACACAAAAGAGAAATTAGAGATGCCAAAAATGTACTGAGTGTACACCAAGTGAGATGTGCTGTTATTCTTATGTTAGGTGAAGAGAAAGGGCTTAATGACGAAGAATGCTTGCTTCTCTTGCACAGAACCCGAGATTAGTCCCCAGCATCCACATTGGCTAGTTTACATCCCCATCTAATTCCAGCTCCAAGATCAGACAACCTCTTCTAACTTCCTTGTTGGGCATGTGCATGCAGGTGTACATACGTTATACATATACAGTAGAACAGAACAGTATACAATGCTTAAAACTATATCATATAAATACTAAACAACTCAAACTGGCGTGACTACATTAATAGTCAGGGGGAAAAGAAACTCAAGCTAAGGTATTCTCTCTCTCATATATGTGTAAGTATATTCATACGTGTACATATGGAGGTCATAAGTTAATATGAATTGCTGTGCTCTTTTACTCTATTTTAATTTTTGAGAGACAAGATCTCTTATTGACTTAACTGGAGCCCACTGATTTGGCTGAACAACCTGTTACCACTCCAGGGTTCCACTCATGTTCACATCCCCAGCTCTGGGGTCACAGATAGATGCCTCTGCTCCTAACTTCTTGGGTGTGTTCTATGCACCTGAACTCAGGTCCCCATGCTGGCACAATGAGCACCTTACCACCTGAAGACCTCCCTGGCACTAGGATCTTCACTTCATGAATACATCAACAAATGATACTGCAACATGAGAAGTTAAAAATACATAACCCAATATAAAACTAGAGAAGGAAATCCACAAACTTTCAGAATTGAAGGGCCTAATAAATAGCACTTTACTCACAATTGTTATAGCAGATAAAAATTACAAAGTATCTATATTATAATGAAGGCATTATTAATAACAAATGAGCTAACTGATATTTCTAAGGTTCTCCATACAACAATGGAATTCTTTTATGGTATCCAAATGCATTATGAATAGTCACCAATGTAGACACCATGCCTTGCATAAAACAAATCTCTAGAAATTTTAAAATTTCAAATCATAACATCTATACTTATCAGAGTTCTGTCATAAATCAGTAAGAATGAAATGCTTTTAAACCCCCCAACTATTTGGAAACCAAGCAAGAACTGCTGCTGGAATCCACAAACCCAATAGAAACATCGAATAATTAGAGATACCTTTTGAGATAAATGAGATAAATGACACTGAAGAAGTAACACATTAAAAATACTATTTAATTCTTGCATGATAAACAGAACAAAAATGCTATTCCTAATGATGTCTCTTAACTTGATTAAAAGAAGACCAAATGAAAATAGAAAGTAGAAGAAATTAAGTGAAGTAGGAGATGATGAATTAGAAACCAAGTAATAGGAAAAAGAACAAAGACAGAAGTTGACTTGGAAAACATTGTTTAATAAAACTTTCAAGAGTACTAGAAAAAACTGAATGTACGAAAACAAAACAAATCAAAAAACAAGAATAAAACAACACACATTTTCCCATTTCCTCAAACTTCTAGGGCCCAAAGAAATAAATCAAAGAATTATGCACTGGTCAGTAAAATAGTTTTTTGAAATGAGCAAGTTCTTTGACTTAAAATTAATGTCAATTGTTAAGTGAATGACCCAAGTTCAGGAGCTGAATATTTACACTACATGAGGTATTCCAGCCCTCTTCCACCAGCCTCAGAAGTTACCAGAAGAATACAGGCATTGGAATGCATCAGGCACAGATGATCACTCATCACTAACCAGTTAACTGTCTGGTACCCAGTATCAAATGGATCTTTTATCATTTGTGATGATATTGAATATAATAATGCAGGAATTCCAAAAAAAATGTATCAAAGACCAAGAGGTTCAAAGAATGTCTAAACATCGTAATAATAAAAAGAATGTTTAAGAAGTTATATGTTTCAAATATTAAAATGTAAATGAGCCAAGCCTGGTGATTTGGGGCTATTCAGTTCGGGTTCTGCCTGGCTTCAGGGTGAATTCAAGATCAGCTTAGCATCGGAGACCATTTCCTAAATAAAATACCAACAGCACAGACCCTGAGCACAACAATTAATAAATGGGACCTCTTGAAACTGAGAAACTTTTGCAGGGCAAAAGACACAGTCAATAAGACAAAAAGACAGCCAACAGAATGAGAAAAGATCTTCACCAACCCCACATCTGACAGAGGATTGATCTCCACAGTATATAAAGAATTCAAGAAACTAGACATCAAAGTACTGAACAGTCCAATTAAAAAATGGGCTAAAGAGCTAAACAGAGAATTCACAAAACAAGACCCTGTCTCAAAATAAAAATGAAAAAAAAAAGTACTGGGAATGTAAAACACATGCCTAGCATGTATGAGCACCTGATTTCAAGTTTGTGTGTGTGTGTGTGTGTGTGTGTGTGAGAGAGAGAGAGAGAGAGAGAGAGAGAGAGAGAGAGAGAGAGAGAGAGAGAGAGAGAGAGAGAGAGAGAGAGAGAGAAAGGGTTTTGGAGGAACCAGAAGGTCTGCGTGCTAGGAGATGATAGGAGATAATAGCAGGAATGTTGTCTAAAAGTCAGTAAAGAAAGCAGAAAGACTTGGACAGAAGCAAACCTCGGGGAGGGAGTCCTTTCTCCGAAGAGCAGAATGTCAGAGAGGAAAGTCAATGAGGAACTCTCTGAGGAAGGGGACTTTCTGCCAGCATGGCTGACGAGAATGCTGGGAAGCCATTGTCCAGGTTCCATAGGAATCCTGTGAAGTTATCCAAGGATCAGAACAGGACAGAAGAAGGTAAGTAAAAGGCATACTGGGCTAAATTTTCTTGAGTTCAAGTGTCCCCACCTCACCATTGAAGGACAAAGTCAATGAAGATCCTCAAGTCACCCTGTCCATTGTTATGACTTATAGACATGACCCAACCCAGAGGGTATCATACCCCAGATCACCCCTCCCCTCCATGGGACAATTTCTGGGATGGTGGCCTTCTCTTTCTGGGCATACTTGATTCTAAGACACTGTTCTCTGGGGACAGATGGGATTGTGTCTGTAACTCTTCCTAGACACACAGCACAACCAATTTCATCTTTAACTCCCACCCTCTCATGTCACAGGCAGCCTAGCCCTACCTCTGTGTGGCTGTCCTTTGCCTGCTTCGGCCTCCAGCCTCATAACATGGTCCTCATCAATGGGCTGGCTCCTCACCCTGTACCCTGGAAGACACTGGGTGGGGTCTGTGTGACAGCCACACCTTTTCATGTTTTCTGCTCCTAAAATCCCCTCCACACCACATGTGATCTTTACCCAGGGATAGTTAGTCTCACACTGATCTCTCAGAAGGCAGCAAGACCCACCAGCAGCTAGCACACTGAACAATCACATCAAGTCTTCATCTCTTGTATCTCTCTCTAGTGGAGTCTTGAAAAATTGTTCTTGATTTTTTTTTTCTTTTGGGCAGCACTGGTTTTCATCTTGCCCCCTCTTTTGTTCTTTTTCTGTTGCCCAAGATCTAAATGGCACATCTTCCAGGATCCTTCTTTATTTCTCTCCATGCCCATTCTGTATTGTCTGAGTACAGGTAACTGCACTGGATGCTTAGGGAGTAACAACAGATTTGTGTTCAACTTTTGCCTAAATTCAGGGACCAAATGTGTTGGAAATTTCTGAGCCAAGAATAAATACTGGTAACTTAAAAGTATTCAAAGTAAGTGGGATTTGGGTTTTTTGTTTTGTTTTTTTGCTCTTTTTGTTTTGTTTTGTATTGAGACAAGGTCTCTCTACGTAGCTCTAATTTGCTATATAAGTCAGACTGTGCCTGACACTGTGAAGACTCATCTGCCTCTGTCTCCAAAGTGCCACCATGCCCAACCAACTCAAATTCATTTATGTCATTTGGCGAAGTTATAGCAGGAAGCTAGGAAGCTTCCTGAGAACTTTGCACAAGCCCCCAAAGACAGCCTTTAGTCAGGAAGGTGAGCAGGTAGGAGATGACTTCATAGAAGTGATTATAGTATGATACCACAGAAAGAAATGGATCTGCCTGGCGACTGAAGACCACAGGGCACCTCCCGTCTGTTCCTGCACAGCTAACTTGCCTCTCAGGCACCTGTAAGGAGGCAAAGAATCAAACATGGTAAAAGATAAGGGGTGGGAGCATAGCTTTCCAAAGAGCACACTGAAATACAAAGAGCCGCCTAATTTCCAACCCAAGGAACTTTCTGTTTCAGAAGCAGTCAGAGTCAAGCCTTCTACAGGGCTGGCATTCTACTGTGTCATGCTAGAGAGTAGAGGAGGGTCAAGGATCTAGCCACTACTTTATTTCTAGTTTTGAGCCCACTGGCAAACATTTTAGAAAATACATTGCTTGGCATATTTTGAAAATTCCTTGCTATTGACAGTTTTATTGAAGGGAAACTCACATATTGTAGTCTCCAACATTATGTACTCAACTGTGTAGCACAGATCCTAATTGTTCTTAATAAAAATCCAGAGCTAGATATTGGAATAAATGTTGAAAGAGCAGAGAAGCAGAGCAGTCAGCCATTAGTTCTTATCTCTACCAAATCCTCAGCCTGAAAGGGCCCTTAGCTCCTGTCTCCTCCTGCCTTCTATTCCTTTTCTCCACCCAGCCACATCACTTCCTGTCTCCACATCCCTAGTGCTAGGATTAAAGGCATGAGATCCCAAGTACCAGGATTAAAGGTACATGCCACCACTACCTGGCTCTGTTTGTCTTTTAGACTGAATGAATCTTGTGTAGCCCAGGGTGGCCTTGAACTCACAGAGATCTATCTGTCTGCCTCTGCCTTCCAAGTTCTGGTATTAAAGGTGTGTGCCACTGCTGCCTGGCCTCTATGGCTAACTCATGGCTGACTTTGCCCTCGGGTCTTCAGGCAAGCTTTATTTTTTAGAGCACAAACAAAATATCACCATACAAGTGAATAACCCTTTCTGAAGTAGAGGTGGAGTTTATCAGAGCAGGTTTTTAGTTTCTAAACATGAGGATTATGAGAAAGAAGTTCAGGGAAAGAAAAAGACAGAGCTGGAGTGCAGGGGAGGGCTCCTCAAGAGAGTCACTATCTCATCGTGTGTGATTTTATGAGACAGGATTTCAGTGTAACTGCCATCGTTCGGCTGTGAATTGTCTCTCTTGAAACCACATGTTTGATACTTGGTCTCCAGCTAGTGCTCTCTGGGAAGATCCTGGGACCTTTAGGAGGTGGTGACACTTCTCCAGGGGCAATAATCATGGACAGGACGACTTGAGGTTTTGTAGTGCCTCCCCACTTCCTGTTTGTCTGCTTCCTGAGTTAGCATGCTGTGGCCCTTTGAATGTAATTGGCCCCCAGAAGCTCACAGGCAGTGGCACTATTAGGAGGTGTGACTTTGCTGCAGTAGGTGAGGCCTTGTTGGAGGAAGTGTGTCAATGTGGGGGCAGGCTTTGAGGTCTCTTTTGCTCAAAGCTACACCCAGGTCTCAGACTACTTTCTGTTGCTTTTGGGTCAAGATGCAAGAACTCTCAGCTCCTTCTCCAGCAGCACCATGTCTGTCTGCACACTGCCTTGCTTCCTGCCATGGAGATAATGGACTGAACCTCTGAACTGTAAGCAAGCCACCCCAATTAAATGTTTGTAAGCATTGCCTTGATGACATTGTCTCTTGACAGCAATAGAAACCATAACCAAGACAGATGGTATGCAGCCAGTCTGATAGATTGTGAGCCAAAATAAAATCTTTCTTAAGTTGCTTTTTTTTTTTCATGAAATTTTATCACAGCAACAAGAAAGTAAATAAGACAGTTTCCTAGACTGGCCTTGAACTCTAGATCTTCTCAACCTTTGAGTGCTGGGATTAAGGCTTGTGCCATCAGTGGTTTATAGTAACTTCCCATAACTGAGCAGTTATCTATAACATAGTTGTGGGGCATTTCATTCACCTTAAAAAGATTCCTCATGCTTATCTACAGGTAGCTCCCCAGCCTTCCCTCCATCCCCAGGCTAATGTAATCCCTTCACTTCTGTAGATTTGCCATTGTTTGGCATTGAATCTAAACAGGAAAGAAATACCTGGTAGTTTTGTCTGGCTTCCATCACATACTGTGTATGTTTAAAAGGTCACTCACTATGTACCATGTGTCTTGACTCTCACTTCCTTAGATTTTAAAAGTCAGGCCTGATGAGATGGTTCCAAGAGTAAGGGAGCTTGCTCTGCCAGCCAGGCAACCCAAGTTCCACCAGTGGAACCCAAGTAAGGTCAAGAGGAGAGAACTGACACCCTTGGCCTCCTCATAAACACCACAGCAGTAAATAAGAGGAAAAGATGAAAAGGGCCTGCTTTACACACATAGACTGTTTTCTAGCCTCATAGAAAAGTTGAAGATAATTCTCTTTACCTTAAAATGTATGAAAATTAAATTAAAAAACCAAGGGTAATAAATCTGTTCCCAATGTTTTACTGGCGATTCTAATTATGTTAACAACACAATAAAAACAACTATTCAACTTACAAAAAACTAGTTTACATAATTTTCAACTAGATTGAGATAAGGTTTAAAATCAAATGTTTAATTTTATAAGCTTAAAGTATCATTGTTTTTATGTTAAGAATAATTATTCCCATTTCGTTAAATAATGTAAGGTGATCTCTCCACTACAGGATTCCTCAAAATCTACCATGTGTAAAATGACCTGGTATATCCCAGTAAATAAGGAAATAACTTATTGTCTACTCTTTAAAAAACCTTTGTGTGTGTGTGTGTGTGTGTGTGTGTGTGAGAGAGAGAGAGAGAGAGAGACAGAGAGAGAGAGAGACAGAGACAGAGAGAGACAGAGAGACAGAGACAGAGAGAGAGACAGAGACAGAGAGATGGAGAGAAAGGAGAGTATCTTCTTCAATCTCCACTGTAACTAGAGTTTTTCTGCCTTGCCCACAGTCAGGACAAATCTTTGTCACCTGCCAGTCCCACAGCTGCTCAGACCCAACCAAGTAAACACAGAGACTTATATTGCTCACAAACTGTATGGCCGTGGCAAGCTTCTTGCTAACTGTTCTTATAGCTTAAATTAATCCATTTCCATAAATCTATACCTTGCCACGTGGCTTGTGGCTTACATTCTGCTTGTCCTGGCAGTGGCTGGCAGTGACTCCTTCTGCCTTCCTGTTCTTTCTTTTCTCCTCTCTGTTAGTCCCACCTATACTTCCTGCCTAGCCACTGGCCAATCAGTGTTTTATTTATTGACCAGTCAGAGTAATTTGACATACAGACCATCCCACAGCACTCCACCTTAGTTTCTGAGACAGAGTGTCTCAGTGAATCTGGAGCTCATGAATTCGGCTGGGCTGGCTGATCAGTGAGTTCCAGGTACCTACCTATCTCCTGCCTCTGGTTTCCCAGCATTAGCATTACAGGTACACACTATCGTGCTCAGTTTTGAATGTGGGTGCTGGGGATTGGAACTCAGGTCTTCACCCTGGGCAGCAAGCTTTCTACTGACTTCCTGGCCCCCTCTCCTCCTTTCACCTGACTACAAACACTATACGCTTCTAGATCTTTCAAAACTTCAGCAGCAGCAGACCAGAGTTTAGGAGGCATCTTTGAATTATTTTGATTTTACTGTGGGGTTGGCTATTGCCTTGCAATGCTTCTCTTAGGGTGAAGGAGGTATCAAATAAACATCCCCTTTAAGCAACTCACTCCCATCTCTTTCCAGCTGAGTTGAAGAAGCAATTCCTATAATACACCATTGTTTCTGGGGCCCCTTTTCCTCTTTTCTCCTGCCCAGGGAGTCTTCTGACTCAGATAGGTTCCAAGTGATGCTTTAGGCTGCCATAAAGCGAAGTTCATTCTGTTTCCATGCAGAGGCAATATTCTACTGCCTAGCATCCAGCCCCACAGGGCACCTGCAGGCCTCCAGGTTGTCTGTTTAAGTGAGCAACAGAAAGCTCTGGAGGACAGATACATCTCATGCTGTAGACGGAAACCCAGGATTTACAGTGCCTGCCCTGCCTGCCCCACACTGCTATCCCAGCCAAGCTCCCAGCATGCTCATCCCAACTGCTCATTTGCATAACCTTTCGTTTCAGCTGTATGCTATGACATCAGATCAGAGAAAGGTTTTTCTCCCAGAATACCTCTTGTATCTGGCATTCAAGAATCTTAATTTTAAGACTTAATTCAGCAATTTTATTTGGAATTCATATAGGCTTTGCTTTTCCACAGCTGTCTGCATTCCCCCTGCTGGGTAGAAACCTGAGCTCATTACTGAGGGAGAGAAGGCATCAGGCACACACGGGAGTGTTGGGATGTCTCTGTAAACACAAGTGGAGAACATTCCACTCCTCTCACACACCTCAACACTACGTTAACAACAGTCAACTGCCTACTATGGGGTGTCTTTCTGTGTGCTGTAAATATGTGAGGCTCCCATTGGATAATAAACAAAGCTGTTTTGGCCCATGGCAAGAAAGCTTACAGCCATTTGGGAAATCCAAGTAGAGATACAAAGAGAAAAAGGGCAGAGTTGGGAGAGACACCAGTGGCCACCCTCAAAAGAGCAACAAGATGCCAGCAGACCGGTAATGCCACAGCCACCTGGCAACATGTGTAGATTAACAGGAATGGGTTAATTTAAGATGAAAGAGCTAGCTAGCAAGAAGCGGGAGCCATAGGCCATATAGTTTGTAATTAATATAAGCCTCTGAGTGATTATTTTATAAATGGTGGCAGAACCGCAGGGCCAGGCAGACTGAGAAACTTCTGGTTACAGTCAACCTTGGGTTTTCATCTCAAATCCTTTCTCCTACTGGGCTGATTTCTGGGCTCTTTGAGTTTTTAGATTTTGAGAAGTGATTGATTCCGATGGATTTTGTAGGTCAGTGCCACCATAAACACCCGGTGGGTGTGAGAGACCCCTGAGCAAGAAGCGGAAAGCACACTTGTTCCGGCTGCCTTTTAACATTTGAATACATCGGACCCTGTTAAGGTTTAGGTGTGAAATGGATGCCCCCACAGCCTCTGTGTTTGTTCATTAGCTCCATAGCTGCTGGAGCTGTTTGGGGAAGGTGTTGAAGTTTAGGGAAGTGTGCCTAGCCGGAGGTGAGTATCCGGGTGGGTGCAGACCTTGAGCTTTATAGCTGGCTCCATTTCTTTTCCAGTCTTGGATTCCTTGTCTGCAGAGGGACGTGAGCTGAGCCTGAGAGGGCTGCTCACAAGCCTGCTGCCACACCACTAGCTGCTCCCTATGCCCTGCATGCCCCCCACCATAGACTGTTCTCTCAGGCTATGAAGCAATATAAACCCTTGCTCCACTCAGCTCTTCTCTCTGGTACTTGGTCATAGTGTTAGGGAAAGTAACAGATATAAACAGTAACTCTAAAAGGAATTCCTCTAAGTCTTTAAGGTCAGGTTGAGGGACTATACATTCCAAAACAACCATGCTCCTTTTTTGATTCATTTCACTGAGAACTATGATGTTCTCTGAGGATTTAGTGAGCCGCATAGAGCTCTTGCTGGAAGGAGTGTGCTTTGGGTCCCAGTGATGGGTCGACAGTCCCGTGATAACGCACAGCAGCATAATGAAAGAGCTGAAGATGTACACAGGGAGTCTGTTCAGGTGCTAATGTATCAGTTTATCACTGGATTCAAAAGATTTCTTCTAATGTCGCACTAAGGATTTGCTGTAGACCTGACTTACTGAGGAAGAAAGATGGGGATAAACGCATCTCAGAACTGCAATGGCTCTGGTTCTGAGACTCAGGGTTCTCAATAAACAGGAGAGCCATTCATTTCCATGCTAAAACTGTAGTTCCCCTCACGTAATTACTGGGCTTTGTTTCTCTCCTCTGCTGGCTACCTACCTGTCCACATGGAGAGACAGAGGCATCGTGACAGGTACAGACAGGAGGAGAGCCAGGGCAGGAGGTGACCTGTGTGGCTGAGGTTCTGAAACTTTAGACATCTGCTACAAAAAAACTAGGTCCCTGGGAGTACCTGATTCTGTGGTAAGAATCTCAAGATCTTGACTCTAGCACCCAGATGGCCTTCTACAAACAACAGAAGACAGAAATGGATACTGGGGATTTCTTTAATAAAAAATATTGATCACCAAAGTAGTAGTAAATGCCTTTAATTCCAGCATTCAGGAGTCCGAGGCAGGTAGATTCATCTGGGTTTGAAACAGTGAGACTCAGTTTCTTTTTTTTTCCACTTTCAATTGTGTGTGTGTACGAACTCGGGTGTGGGAGCAGTTGTCTGCAGAGACCAGACAAGTCAGAGTCCTCTGGAGCTGGAGTTACAGGTGGTTCTGAGTCCACTGACATAAATTTGGAGATCCAAACTCAGGTCCTTAGGAAGATGAACAAGAACTTTTATCCGCTTATCATCTCTCCAGCTCCAGGGGAGGTTTTTGAAATTGTTCATCCTAGCATCCAGTAACTGAGTCATGAACTTGACACACTGAGATGTGCTGTAACACAAAGGATGCTCTGTTCTACTAGGGTGATGGAAGTTTTGTGAGTCAGGCTAATGATAACAGACGCTAAACACCTCCTTACGACTGACCGCGTCTTCGTTATAAGCACTTACTAGCTGGCTGACTTCAACCTCAAACATCACAAAGGGAGGAATGGAACTCTCTCTCCAGATGAAATAATTCTCGAATGACCATATGTGGCCAAGCAGCAGCCAGAAGTAGACAGAAGTTTGCTATCCCTAACCAATAGCCAGGGACCACCATTATCTCTGGGGGAAAAAAAAAAGGACTGTTCTTGTAGAGGAAGCCTCAAATTGAGCTGATACTGCCAGACCAAGGGCAGACCACCACAAGGAGTGCCACACAAGCCTGTCAGCCATATTTCCTGTTCTGCAGACATACCGTGCATGTGCAGAATTTACATTCATATCAAGCTTTCCTTCTGTCTAGAAGCAGGAGGTCTTTGCCCAGCTGGTACGGGAAGGAACAAGCCATTTCTTGCTGCCAAAACAAATTATAATGAAGCCTGTTTTGCCTCCTCTCCCTCAAGTCATGGGCCTGTCTCTCAGGCAAATGGTAATTGAATGCATCTGTGGATAAGCGCTGTCCGTCTGCACTGTTTACGTTTGTCTATGCAGCCCTGTTCCTTATGGTAATGACCACATGCATGCCAGTCCTCTCTGCAGTTGGCATAGATGCCCCTCTGTCAAGATGACATTCATTTTGTTATCAAAGGTGAACGGCAGCCCTCCAGTTGCCATGAAGAATGGAGACTACTTGTGACAAATCTATAAATCACATTGGTCCCAGCACAGAAGGAACTCTTGTGTGTGGTGAATCGAACTCTTGTCTACCCTACCCATCACCCTCTTGCCTTCAGCCCCATGTCAAAGCCACAGCCCATACCATGCTCCTGCCATTGCTGAGCCCAGAAAATTCCACGGGTGCTGCAGTGCAGGCCTGGGGCTGCCTCTGCAACGCAGCTGCACTATTTGTTATACTTTGGGAAGCAGTGTGAATTAAAACCATCCCTGGAAGGTTGTGCATCGAACCAGGAAGGGATGAATAACTTCCATCAGACACCCCCATATTTTATGTCAAGGCCCTGCCACATCGTCTGAACAAAAATCCATTTAATGAACACTACGCTCAGACGCTGAGTGAGCCCGTTCACTGGGCACCGTCTGATACTTGACATCACAGCTGTGGGCTGGAAACATGGCCTCTGCTGGGAGCTTCAGGACAGGATGCCACACCTTGTGTGGTGGAGTCCATTACAAGATAATGGTAAAGCAGGCTTCAGCCAGCATCATGTAATTTCATTTGCTTCCGATACAGCAGTGGCTCTTGATTTCATCTCTGTTCCCCTGTCTACGCCCAGGTCCATCTTCCCTGATTCCTGTAGACACCCTTGCTAAGCATAGCCCAGGGAGAGGAAGTCCCACGGTGACCTGACACCCACACTCTGCGTCTGCAGGAACCTCAGCCCTCTCTCCACTTTGCCTCCATTAGTTGAAAATCCCCCCTTGTCCTTTTTAATTTTTAATTACCATCGTCTGTTCACCTTTGTTTTAGCCATGACATCTTCAATTTAAACAGTATCAGAGAGGTTGATGGGAACAGTTTTCTTTTCAGCTTAAGTGACTGCAGCTCGTTTAGCTGTTAATTATGCAGGGAGGTTTGCATGGCTGAGGCCGGCGATTTGAATATGCTCTGGATGTCAGGTCTGCGTCTGGGTGGCTGAGCTTGTAAAAAGATTATGATGATGTATATATGGTTCGTGGCTAAGTGGGCTAATGAAAGCACCTCATTTAATCAAACACAATTAATTAAATTAACTTATGATATTAACCCATCTTTCCATGCATGTATAATTTATATTAATTGATTTGCCTGCATTCAAGTGGACCAATCGGTGGGCTGCTGACAGCCCCAGCACCGAGGTGATGCCATTAGCGTTTCTGTGATGCAAACCGTAATTGATGGGTCAGTGTGCTTTAAAGATGTAGCAAAAGCCTTGCTAATTGTCATAAGAAGTTGAAATTGATTGTGTCTGCATTAGTACATAAATTTAAATTGATTAATGTTTTGTTCTAAAATTAATGTCCATTCCAGATGGGTGATACAATGCTTTATTTATTGGATTCATTAATGCAGTCTAAGGAAAAAATAGTGTTGAAGTTAGGTAACGACGGAGGTGAGGTCGTTAAGGCTGAGTTCAATGGGCCCTTCCTGGGGACAGCAGCACCACCCCACCCTTTCCTCCCCCATGTGGTGCCGCTTACTGTAAGCCCTGCTCTTTAAAAGTGTTTGAGTACGAAAGCATCCGGTGAGACCGTCCAGGTCGAGCATTTAATGAAAGCTCCTTTATAGACGATTACCAGGGCAAGCATCTTGCAGGTGGTGAGCCATGTAGGGTGCGGGGCCCTGGGGGAGAACATGAAATATGTTTACTGGCTGGCTTGGGGGCTGACCATCCTCGCAACCATATAGCACCTTCTATGCAAGTACAGAAACTAGCTCTCTCTCTAACTTGATAGAATCGTAATTTATACTTTACAACCAATTGACAAGGAGTCCTGAAAATCTGAACCACAGATGCTTTACTAGAGCACAGAACTTAAGCCTAGGCTGAAATTTTTATAGATGTTCATCTTCCGCACGGAATTTTGACCCTGAAATTCTCTAGTTGATGTGATATGGGACCTCGGTGTGTTTAAGTTAAAAAGAAAACACAGGCTTTTGATCCGATGGGATTTCCTAATTTTCCATCTGATGTCTTAGAACAGCTGATGAAAGCGTTGGCATTAGAAGTGTGCATCCAGGTGATTATCAAGGGACTCTGGAGCATTGAGAACAAGGGGACAGTAAGAGATTGACTGAAAAAAATCAGTTTAATTCATTTATAATTCCTTCTTCCCTATCAAGGGAAGCTTAACATCTGGTTCTTATAAACTGATTTAAATAGAAAATGTGTAATGAATCCTTTTACCAAATGGCTCCTTTTTTATTGATGGAACCGAGCAGTGGTGGCTTTGTGTTTACTACAGTGCATTTGTGTTCTGAGCCACGGGACAGCTCAGTTTTCATGAGGCCACGCTTTGGACTTCCCACGCCAGGGAGAAGACCGGCTATCCATCCCTCTTTGCCGCCTCCTGCAACTATCCCTAGTGCTGTGAACAGACGGCTCCCCGAGCAGGAAACCATTGAATTATATTCAAATATCACTCCATGTGGTGGCACTATGGAGTAACAAACAGTAATTGGTTCTTCAGAACAACTTCTCTGGCTTCAACTTTTGTGATTGTGTTAATGGGCGTGGTGCGTTTGTTCCTATTGTCAGATTTTTAAGGACAGCAATTCAAAACTGAGTCATATTATCCCCGACAGCCTGATGAGCGTCGTCATGGTTGCAATTGTGTGTGCTGTGTGAGGAAAATGAAGTCCTTATTACTTGTTTAAATTGTGTTTAGTGCTCTTGTTTTATATATCTTAGATTTATACATGTCTCGTGTATGCTACACGCATAAAATACACACATTTGTGTATATGCAAGCCTGTAAACCAGATATCAGAAAGCAAGCTGGACAGGGACCTCTGTGTTCTGAATTTTCTCTTCAAAATCAAAAAGGAGGAAGAGTCCACTGTTTGTTCTATTGCAGATATACACGTGGCTTTAAAGAAAGGGGTTCCTTTAAGACACACAATACACGGAGAGAATTCTTCTCCCTTAATGCTGGATTGTTGTTCAGTAGTTCATGGAATTGAAAGGCACCAGCAGGCTAAGAGGTGAGCAGAGGTGCCGCGGCCTTCACAGAGCAAACAATCAAGTCCTCCAGGCACTCAACACCACAAAAGTTTCGAGTGTCATCCCTAAACTATTTCATCCGTGTTTAAGGTCTTGGGTCATTGCTGCTTCTGGTGCCACCTGAATGCACACAAGGAGAAAAGCTGGCTGCCAACAAGTCCTTACCCCCTGGCAAGGACCGAATTCAAACGAGTGTCTCTCAAATCGCAGTCTCAAATGTCAACGTTTGCTGGCGTTTCTTAAGGTCGGGAAGGTAACAACGATCAGTGATGTAAAATAATATCGTCTTCATTGAGCTATTATGTGAATGGGTCACAGGGGCTCTCAGAGGAAAAACTAGCATCATTTTGTTAAAGGAAAAAGCACAGCTCTATGCAGAATGTGGTGGCAGCTGGAATTTTCTTAATCAGGTGAGAGTTTATACTGCATGGGCACACTGTTCCAGGAAGGTGGCCTGTGGACCAAAGGGAAACCATAGGAAGAGACAGTTTTTCAGCTGCCTCCTCAAGGGATGCTGGCTGTCCTGTAGCTGGGCAATGAGCCCAGGGACTTTGGTGCACTGTGCTGGCTTCCTGTTCAGAGCTAGCCCAGGGATGAGATCTGGTGTTCAGTGGTAACTGCATCTCAGAGTCACATTCGGCTGTCTCCGGATTCCCAGTGACGTTCCCCTGGCTGTGCCTCGGAGCCCAGGTAGAACAATCTTGCCAGCAGTAGGTGTCACTGCAGTCAATCAGAACTATTTTGGAGCATGGTTAAAGAAAGGGAGAGGATGGCCAGGGTCCAGGAGGAAGAAAGATTGCCGAAAGACGATGGAATGGGATGGGACGATTTTTATGGCATGTTGTCTTGAAGAGTGAGTTATTATAGTTTTAATGATTGAGTGGGAATAAAATCAATGCTGAAATCTCTTCCATGTTTCTTAGGGTACGATGCGCCCACTGCGTCCCGCCTGGGCCCAGGAAGCAGGCAGACAGGCTGCCTTGCAGGAGAGACTGTGGCTGGTGTCTCTTTTTCTTTCTGAGACCATCCAGTGTGCTCTATCAAACACGTCTGCCACTAATCAGAAATGTCCTGTCATCTACATGCCACGGAACTAAGGAAGATTTTTGCTTAGAATTTGTTTGTTTGTTTTTTTTTTAAATTCACCTCAAATACTGATTTACCATACGTGCATGAGAACTTTCCCAAGGGTGTGTGTGTGTGAAGAGCTCTTTTAATTAATTCACCAGTTCCTTTAAAGGCCATTTTAAAGATACTTGCAAGAATTTTCTGAATTCTGCATGCACAGATAATGCTACAGAAGATCAAAGTAATTATCCACGTCAGTTTTATTGTGGGCATATGGGATTCTGCCGAATGCTGAAAGAACACACGTTTATCTTCTGTGTTAGGCGCCTGGGTGCGGACAATTATCAGAAATCTTAACCCAGTCAGGAAGATGTCTCATATAAACATACATTGCCCATAGACTTTCCACAACCTCGTGTGTTTCTCTATGTTCTGAGGATGAAGATCTTACAGTGTTACAATCTTTCCCTCCTGGTTCACTCAGGTCCGTTTTGCTCCTCAGATTACTAAGCAAGACTTGACTGTAAGGTCAGCTGCATATGCAGAGCTTGGCTTGCCTTAAATAGGTGTGCCGCTCACAGCGAAATATTAAGAACCCATCAACTGTGCCCTCAGGCAGGGAGGTGACACTTTGATCCTGAGGCTGCTTCCTTCCCATCTAGGAGAACTCTGAACTCTGCCATGTTTTCCCCTCTCAAAAACAATGGGGAAGTCCTGACCCTAGCCTGACCCTGAGAACAGCTAAAAGATGTGGTTTTATGACATTCCATCGGGAAGGCCGATTCTCTGTCGGGAGACGCTGGCATTGTTGGACTCCAGGCAAACACCCAGTAGAGAAAAGTGTGCCTACAGCTATTATTTACGGTTAATTTTAGGTCTGGAATTCTCTGTTAACTTTTGCTAACACATGAGGAATATTCATCAAAGCACACACTCAAATCTCAAATATATTGAATAAATCAATAAATAAGGCTTACATAAATTAAAAAAAAACACAAACAACTGACAATACCTTGTGAGGAAAAGTAAATGCTGCATTTTTTAATATATCCTATATTTTATGCTAAATTAATATTTGAGTGCTCTTTACTTTCATTGAGATTTTTAAAAAACTAAGTTGCTATATTTAAAATTGTTTTATTCTACAGACTGAGGATATTTAATTTGCAATACTTCATAAAGTGGATCAAAATTTGAATTGTGAATTTTGCATTCTGGCACGGGATCAAAGCTCTAGGCTGGGGTTTCTCCTGTGTAGATTTTATTGTTGCTGAGGCTCTGCTGGGATGTTCTCCCTACACAGGGGGATCCTGGTCCTCATCTTGTCAGCTGCCGAGTGGGAGATCTGCCTGTATTCCTCGGCTAGGAAGAAGGACGCAGGAGAAATGCTGAGACGCAGAGCAGGGAGAGGATTCCACCGTGGGTTGAAGACTCGGGATTAGTCTGTGTGGTTTAAACAGCTCCTTTAAGAAAATTGCTTGGCTCTTCCTCTTCCCTTTCCAGGGGTAGATCTGGAGTATTCACCTCTCCAGCTGCAGTTTTAAGAGTTTCTTGGGTTTCTGGAAATGAGTGTAGTTTTTAGTTTGTGGCAAAGTAGGCTAAGCCGAAGGGTGAGAGTGCAAACACGACATCCACAGACGCGGTACGGTGTGTTAACTCCACTGTCCTCTTTAAAGTCTCCATATCTGGAGACGGCACAGCGGCCAGAGTCAATTCTCCCGTTTCCTTGGAATTTTATGCAGATGTGACCAGAGCTGAAGCCATTCCATTGCACCTAAAAGATTTCTCTGAAAAAAAAAAAAAAAAAAAAAACAACAGTTAAAAATAAAATTTGATTTTAAAAATACTGAGCGCTCTTAGAGCTGGAACTTCCAAGAACTCACACAAATAGCAAATCTACAGAAACAAGCCTTAGCTTGGAAATCACCTTTCTTCTTTTTCATATCCTTCCTGGAAGTTTCTTGCGACAAAGGGTATACAGTGCACAGTTTTAAAAGTTATAGTCTAAAAAGCGGCTGTTTCTCTACCATACGCATTCTTCATTTCGATGAATGGCTTTCTATTTGATACTGTAACAGTTGTAAATATCAGTTTATAATTAGATGTGAGCATAACGTCAAAAAGCAGGAGGTATGTGATGCTCAGGCTATGCCAGGCAACCATACAGCCTCACATTTACAGCAGGGCTTGACCAGAACGATTGCATGCAGTCTGCAACACCTCTGCCTGAGCTGTGGATTTCGGAGGAAATCGCAACTGGTTATTCAGCTTTGTCCCAATGAGTACCAAAAGATAATTTCACTCTCCCTTGTTCTTAGCTGTTGATTTTGTGAAGAAATGCCAGTGTTTTTGCTCGGAGCATTTCCCTTTGAAACTCTCATGGCGAGTGTTTTTTTCTCTTACTTTTAAAGTTGAGGCTGGCATGTTTCTAATGCACAACAACAGTCTGGTTTGTACTGATAACCATTGGAGAGTTCTTCAGTTTGGTCCATGTACAGGTAGGAGACAGGATCCTCTGTGTCAGCACATGGGCAGGTTCACACCAGTGCCCGACATAGCACCTGTTATACTTTAGCTCAAAATGTCTTTAAAATCCTGGGGTTGAAATAATTACAAAATCAAAATCTTGATTATCCTAATACAACACAAGAACAGTGAAAAATCCAGTTGGAGACACAGAATAGTATTTAGGGTCCACGGGGGTTGGGGGGGGAGCTTTTTATAAATCTTGTATTTACATTTTTCTTGCAGCTCATTCACTGTAGATACATGCATTAAAATGGAATGGTCATGGTAACGCTTGGATGGCGAGATACCCAGGGAGGTCTGTTTTTATTCGCAGGCATCCTGGCTGGGGAGCAAAACAGAGATGAATCCCAGTGGTAAAAATTGGTTATCTGTGTAAATTGGCCCCATAGGGACACTTTGCAGAGCGGGTCTCTTGTTCCTCCACAAGATCTAGTCAAAATCATATTTGTTCCTTTGTCTCATGCTTTAGCAAGGTAAGGTGAGTGAAAGGAACAGGTGCCCGGACATATTGATCAGCGATCATGGCAAAGCGCCCTTATTAGTTGGGGAAGGGCACCAGGAAGGAGTGAGGAATGGAGCCGAGCTGGGGACGGGTTATTGATGATGGTAATAACAGAGCTCTCTGGGCTCTACACACCGAGGCCGTAAAGTCTGCTAGATGAGCCCATCAGTACAGATATGTTGAGAGGGTGAGACAACATGAAGAAGCATGGCACGCATCTTCTTACCTGGCAGACTTATTAAAGTCCATTGAAGGAAGATGAACCGTTTCAATATGTTAAACACTCGAGGCTGTTAGAGAGAGCTCCTGTCACACAGCACCATTGTTTGGGGAGCTTTTGTGAGTTTGGTGTTGGATTTTGGTGGTTGTTTTCTTTTCCTCCCTTCTTTCTTCTCTGTTGGAAATTTTTTTCCCACTCTGGTAATACTACCATAGCCCAGCTCTGTGCACAGGCTTTGGAAAGCACAGGCACACAGCCTCCCTGGACGAACTTGGGAAGCCTGGGATTTCTGGGACTCGCTGACAAGCCTGGGTTTCAGCACCAAGCCCAGGGTGAGCTTGATGCCTATATTTTAAATATTAACTTGCTATGACATCCTGCTCTGCTCGCTTCATTGAATACAAACCCCTGCTATATTATTGGTTCGGGGCATGCTGTGTCTTAAATGGTTCAGTGTGGAATGAGAACACAGAGGCAGGCATTCCTAGCTTCTCCAACACAATTCCGAGTCAGAATATGCAATTCTAAATTAACCCAATGTAATTAATTTGGGAGCCACAAAAACTGAGGAAAAAACAATAATTCTGCATTTTGCTGGAGTAGGGAGCTCTAAACTAAGAGACAGGCGAGTCTCAATATAAATATTGCTTCAGGTTAAACTTGCCTCCTCTCTGGAAAGGTCACAGCAGCATTCGATGTTTTTAATCCTTCTACAATGGAATGACATTTTAGGGGCTGTTTGCAAGTGCGCAGTAAGCTGTCCTGTTTGGAGGAGTATTTGATTTTAGTATCTAAATCAGCCTTCCCCTCTGCTCTTCGCCTCTGTGGTAAACAACACATAGACAAGGGGGAGGGTGGCAGTAAGAAGAGCCCCGAGTCGGGGCCTGGGACAGAGGACCCTGCCTCCAGCCACCCCGGCAGACGGCAGCTGCTTTTGGGTGCTGGCCCCTTCCACTGACTGGAGAGCCGCGCCGCGTCCCCACACACTTCACTGACCACTCCGCATCCTGAGGAATCTTCTTTTGAAACGATGGCTGGCTCGGGACTTTTCAGTCACCTAAAGACCATGCCATTCTCAAAGCTCCGTGTCTCACAGGCTAACCATCAAATCTGATGTTTCCTATATTAGTCCGTCTTCCAAACTGGCTGTGGGGTTTACACCACAGTCTCTTATTAAGTATGTTTCTATGGAGTTTGCATGAGAGTTTGGACCAAGCAGGACAAAGGGTTGCTCTAATTTCTTCTATCACCTTGGCTTGCTTTTTCCTTTATTTCTTTCCCTCCTTCCCTGGCTCCTTCTTTGTTTTCTTCCTCCCTTCTTCCCTTCCCCACCCGCCCTCTTTCTTATTTCTGGTTTATTAAGATGGACCTGGAGCTTACTCTGTAACCCCCACCTGACACCCAAATCACAGAGATCCTGCCGCCTCCACCTCCCAAAGTGCTGGGATTGTACCATGCCATCATACTCACCCTTTTCCTGTTCTAAAAAAGAAGCCCTTGGCATTTTAAAATTAATTAATTAATTAAAAGACGAACTAGGAAAATGGCAAAAACAACAAAAGAAAACAAAACAAAAACAAACCTCTGCAGGACCTTCTGCCCAGTTTAGACCAGAGAGCCCCCACATCTATTTAGTTAATGCAGCAGACCCAGCCCAAGGAGTCCTATGCCATGTGTCCACAGCCCCATATAAATAAACCAATTTAACGCCATTTTCTGTCCTAACAAAAATAAAACGTGTCCCTGCTCAGTGAACCCGAGAGCAGTGACTCTATTTAAACATGTTTATCGCTGGCATCACTTAACAGAGGTGTAGACTGGGCCGAAGTAGGGCCCCCACAGCAGCGGGAATAGTCTAATTAAGGCTCCAGCCAGGGGAGCCAGGTGGATGAATCACCACTATTAAATGGCTGCAATTACCAGGTGGTTAGAGAGCTGGGTGCAGGCTGGGCAGGCGCGGCAGGTCACAGGGGTAGAGTCAGGCTGGCAGATCCTGCAAGAGAGGTTCCTGACAGGGACCTGGCATTGGAGCAGAGAAATTCTTTTAAGTGTCAGTGTGGAAGTCTATGCAACACTAAAAATAAAGGAGATTTTACTTGATGGAAATATGGGTTATAACAAAATGTTCTTTCCTTAGCAGATGGATAGAGACCACAGAGGGACTCTGGTCCTCCAGCATCACTTACTAATTTGTCCCTCCCAAATGATGGGATGGCATCCACTACTAGTGCTTACCTCAATGGTGCGTGCTCAGCAGTCAGGCCTGAAGGGTCACACAGGCCCCCACCTGGCTTCCCCCACCACCTTCCTGCTCAGAACAACCTGTGGCCCGGGCACAAGAGACTGCCCCTCCCCCTGCCCATAGTCTACCCTTTCACAGAAAGGATGTCCCATACTCATGGTCACTCACAGACTCTTCCCAGCTGGACGGGAAGGACTATGTAGTCCTGCCTGAACACAGACTGTGCATCTGCAAAATCAAACGGGTGCAGTGCGTGACAGGATCTCCATTTCACAGATAGCAAAGCTGAGTTTCGTATCAGGGAGATGGACATGCCCAAACCCACTTTGTTGTCTTTTACTCTCTGTCTGGAATTAGCATCTTCTAATTCCCCATGCCCTGGGGGTGATTTAAATTTGAATCCTTTTCTTTGATCATGCTATGTCTTATGGGTTTTGTTGTTGTTGTTATGTTGCTTTAGCCTGTAAATATTATACTATTCTTGCTTAAACAATGTGCCAGATTAAACCATTTTATGAAGTGTGTAATTAAAATCTTTGCTGCTTTCCTAGATTAGGCGCACAGCTAAACAGAAACACTATTAAGGTGTTTAGATTTCCTTTCGGCTTGGATCCCTCCTATCGCCCAAGCTTTGCTCAGGCCCAACATAGACTTTCTTCATGATTTGAATCCAAAAGCTCTATTTAAATTTTTTTAAAATACATTTAAACTTAGCTCCCATAAATTTCACAACCAAACCACATTCATATATATATATATATATACTTTGACCATCCTTGAGAAGAAAGGGAATGATCTGGAGAAATGACGCAGTTGGTAAAGTGTTTGCCATCTGAGTAGGAGGACCTGAGTTCAAGCCCCACAACCAGAGGAGACAGCTGGGCATGTTCAACCTTCCTTTTCTAAAGTACATTTTTAATTGAAACAGAATTACAGTACTTTATCCCTCCCTCCCTTCCTGCCCTCCGGTCCCTCCCGGCTCCTTCCTTTGAACCCCTCTCATGACCCCTATGTTCAAGTTGATAACCTCTTTTTCTCTTATTATTGTTATACATGGATGCATGGATGCATGGATGAATGGATGGATATGGATGCATACATATAAATGAATATGTGTCTTATACAGACACAGCATGCGGAGTCCACTTTTGTGACATGGTTTCGAGCCTGGCCACTCTGCATTAGACAGTCGGCAAAGGCCTCATCCCTTTTTCATTGTTTTTAGTCCCCAGTGGTAGCTAGAATTAGTTTTAAAAACAATGAGTGAGTATAGTTACCAGCTATATTTTATTTTATAAAATAAGTCTATTTACACAAAACAAAATTGGTTCACAGAAATTTGTTCCACAGCCTTTCACAGTGCTTAAGCTTAAATAAAATATCCATTAAAAATGCAGCCACTTTCTGTGGGGTTAAAAGCTGGGCATGGTGCTTTGTGCTTGTAATCTCAACACTGGGAAGGCAGAGACAAGAGGTCTCCCGGGCTTGCTGGCCATCCAGCATAGCTGCTTGGTGAGCTCAGATCAATGAGAGACCTTGTCTCAAAACCAAGGTGCATGGTGCCTGAGGAACAACACCCAAGGTTGTCCTCTTACCTCTATATGCAGGCACATGTGTGTGCACATCCGCTCCTGCTCCATAGATATGTACCCATGCTCACACAGATGTTTACTCACACATACACAAACACCAGGGAGAGAGAGAGAGAGAGAGAGAGAGAGAGAGAGAGAGAGAGAGAGAGAAAGAAGAAGGAGGAGGAGGAGGAGGAGAAGGAGGAGGAGGAAGAGAAGAGGAAGGGTAAACTGTCTGTCTACGATGCTTTACTTGCTATGAAATTTCAGATTGAGAAACCAGTAAGGATTGCACAGCTGTTCTTGGCTTAGTGTGCAGAGAATGTCAACACTCACAGTTCTCCTTCATAGGAGTGCTCACATGGACACACACACACACACACACACACACACACACACACACACACACACACACATATTTTCATGGTACTTTTTCCATTTTTTTTTTAATCTTGAGGATTGAATGGGTGTTTCTGAGGATCACATAATCTCCGGTGTGGACTCAGTAAATATGGAGTTCTTCCCAAAGCCGTTGGGCTTGGTTACACCTTCCCCTCTCAGAATGCCCTGTGTGGACTCTTCACACAGTAAGAACTGTGAGTATTCCTCAGGACTGACGAGTGTCACCACTGCTGAGGGGACAGGAGTTTGTTGGAGTCCATGTTGGGTCTGCAAAGAGTGTGTCTGGTAGGAACTGAACCAGCATGTCTTAAAGTACCTAACTGCAATCTTGCTGGGGGTTCACTCATGCCGGGAAACCATGGGGGTCTATGGTGACAAGGACAAGTCAGAACTCAGCCTCCCTGCAAAAACCTTCTCTCTAAATAAGAATGTCACCAGGCGAGGTGGGATTGGCCTGTCATTATTGCTATTCCGGAAGTTAAGGCAGGATGATGGCAAGTTCAAAGCCTGCCTGGGCTGTACACTGGAGTCCAGGGCCAGCCTAGGAAGCTTCGTGAGACCATGTCTCAAAACACAAAGTTGGGAAGAGCTGAGGGGGCAGCACAGTGGCAGGACATTCACCTCGCATGTGCAAGACTCAAGGCTCAACCCTGATGATGAAGGGAGGGGCGAGGTAAACACCGAGAGAAGCTGCTACTCTGTGGTAAGAAGCACGCCTTCTTACCTTTGCTCCATGGTTAAGTGGCAGCTTCGTCCTTCCCGCCAGAACCAACCCTGCGCTCATGTGACATGCAGAAGTTCCCTCTGACCAAGCAAATGAAAACCCAAAATAAACTGGCTTCTGGTTACAGACCCACAAACAGCAGCAGGAGTGGTCTTTTAAAAAAGGGAGATGCATACGAGAGATTTAAGGGGGAAACAAAACCAGAAACAGAATCTAAGTGTTTACATGGGTTGAAATTGGACCACCCCTGAGTCAGAATCCCTCCTTGGATATCTGGTATCCTAAAGGGCAGGCTGCCCACAGGGGCCTCTCCACGGCTGGGTAGGGTCATCTCTCCCCATCATGTGCAACTCTCCCCCAGGCAGCAACCTGGGCGAGGGCCTCTTGCCATCCCAGCAGATGATTGCCCTAGGCCCTGGGCCCTGTGCCCTGGGTTTGGCTCACACATGTATCTTGAGGGTAGCTTCCAAGCTAGGAACTCTCTTGTTTATTTGAAGAGACTTTTGCTCAGACTACAGGAAGACTGCCTGTGTGCTATTTCTTTCTATGTGGAGTAGGTCCATGCTGCCTTGCTAAAGAGGTGAGGTCCTCTGGACAGCATCTAGGGGATGGGTTAGTGCTCAGAGAAGCCGTTTGGTCCTGGACCATTCCCACGAACCATCCCCTTCTCCTTCACCTGCACATACAATGCACACACACACACACACACACACACCCTTCTCCTTCACCTGCACACACTATGTGCACACACACCCTTCTCCTTCACCTGCACACACTATACACACACACACACACACACACACACACACACACACACACTCTTCCTTTTCACTTGTACATACAATGCACACACATGCCCCCCTACAAACAATGCAACCTGAAACCCCTCCCAACCTCCTACCTGCCCTGGGCTACAACACATGCCAATCTCTGAAGAACACCTCCCATAATGATCAAAATCTGACAGTTTCTGTTCTAGTCTGTCCCCACCATATCTGGATATGAAGAAATTAGGGGCCAATCCAAACTGAACTATTTTGGGGTACATGTGCATTAAGATAAAATTGAGTTCACTGTAATCTTTTAGGGACAATTCTCTCTTTACCACCTTATGTGTGTGCATAACTGAGTACACATGGCTGCAATCAGACGCACTATGAGAAGGGACATGAACAGTATAGGAAATTATCATTCAAATTTATTTGTCACTCAAAATAGAGGACTACCCCCCCAAACTCTGCCTTAAGAAAGCAGTCACTCCTTCCCTTACGGCCTACTCAAAGGGACCTCAGGCTGTAGTTCAGGGCCCTCGATTATCCTCACCCAGGTGACCTGCTGTCAATCTTGACGGTGTCTCTCTTTAATCTGTACCGCTGCTTTGCTCCCCAGTGCCTTACTTCTTTTGGAGAGCAATGTGAGCCCTGGTTTCCAAGTCTTTGGCTGAGAGGCCGAGAACCTGGAAACACCTGATGTGGCCCCCAACCCCTGGTAACAGGTGTACAGTCAGGAGTCAAAGCTAAGAAAAAAAATAAAACAAGATCATATGCCTGAACTATGACTTACAATGCACAGTTGTGAGGGAAAAGTTGTTTTGTTTTGTTTGTTTTTTAACCACCTCCGTTTCGAAGATTTGGTATATCTAGTGAGACTTCCCTCTTCCCGTCTCTTCCCAGTTAAGATGGAGTCAAGCCTTCCTGTTCTGAAAGGCAGCCCCTTCAGAGACCCACTCCTTCCTGGCTGGGCACCCAGCACACCCCCACCCCCCTCAGAACAGACTCCATCCACAGTATCTTCTGGAAGGGCTCCAGCACCTCCCGGCAATTCTCCTTCGGATTGCTGCAGAAGGTTTGTGTCCCTCTAGTCCCTTCGTTTCTCGCGCTGTGGACTGAGGACTGCTTCCATGACGGGTAATCGTAAAGAGCTGCACTTGGTCCTCCCTCGCCCTCTGTAAGACAAACCACAGACTGGATCCTTCGGTTGTGTTCTTCAGTGTGGTCAGCCACATTGTTCTGTTTTACCTTTGATACCTCGCGATGACACATCTTTGGGCAAAGCCCTGCGTGGGAAGAGGCAGGTCCATTCCTGGCTCGCACAGATCTGTGCTCCCTCGATTTCAAAGGAGGTATGACCAGCTGGGGCTGACAAACTGGTTCGTGCGAGCTGTTAATTACTGACAAGTGCTTGATGTGCCACCCTCTTAGATTTCTGCACTAAAAAGCTGAGATGAGACGCTTACTGGGGCTCTCTGGTCAGCTAGTCTGGATGAATCTGTGAGCTCCAGGTTCAGTGAGAGACCATCTCAAAAGCTAAGGTGGAGAGCAATTGAAGAAGCTCCAGATACAGACCTCTGCCCCACCACCCAAGCACACACGCACAGGCACCACATATTTTATATACCATATTGATGTAGCAGATACAGGATTAGAAGTACTGCATTTTTCTTGTAAACACAGGGATACACAGTGCCCCCTTTCAGCAGCAAGACAATATGCTTCCTCCTCTCTGTTCCCAGCACCTAAACAAGCATCCCCCAAAGTCCCTGAGCTAGGACAGCCATGCTGCATGGGGACAATGCTGAAATTTAACATGGGAAGACTTCGTGTGTTTTTCTCATGATGACTTCATCTTGTCACCTGTTCACTTGTGACAAACACCCTCTCTCATGTCTGTGTCATGTGGTGGTCCTGTTTCCTCCAGATCTGGCCTTCTGTCTCTAACATGTGAAGAGTTATCTTTTTTCGGAGGAATTGTTCAGAAATCACCATAGAGTGGCTCCATGAAATGACTAAAAAGCAGCAGAATACTGTGGAGACATTGAGTGATCAAGAGCTCTAGCAACACATTTCTACCCGAGCCAACCAGCGGAGGAGGACCTTCATGTGTTGACCACTGGCGAGCTGAAGAGGGCACAGCAGAACTTAAACTTCAGCCATGGAGCAAGCCATGGGTGTTTTGGTCTGTGCCCCCGTGAACTTGGCCCCTGGGTCATCTGGATATTACTTCAGAAGAGTCACTGGCAGGGAGGTGAATATGTAAATAAGGGGTAATGGCTACTGGGTGAGGCCAGTGGGTTACAGAGAAGCTAAGGAGTGGCCAGAGCAAGATGAATGAGTTAAGCGTAGCAATGCCTTGTTGGGCCAATCTCATTAAGTGGCTGTATTCACAGAGGAAGGTGAACGCAGCAACTACGGGATGCAGGGAGAGGACAGGAAACAGTTCAGCTCACACATGCAGACATGCACCTATGAACACCCAAAAGACACATGTGAACACACATGCACATATCCATGCAGACACACAAACACGTATGAGCACAAGACAGCACTGGTTGGAGAACGTGTCTCCGAAACTTCAGTGAAGAGCAAAGGAGAAACTTGAGTGCTGCCCTGGCCCACAGTGCCCAGAAAGGCTTCAGAGTGAAGGAGGCTGAGGTCAGCTAGGAGCATGCACAGGGGCATCACACCACTTCCCTGAGCTTGTCGTCATTTCGGGGCTAGGGTTAGGCTTGGGTCTTGACATTGCCCTTCAAAATGAAGTTAAAGTTAAACACCTCTGTGCATGTGATTGTTTTGGGTTGGAACAAGAGCACCTTAAACTGAGCTACAACATGTGGGGCATCAAGATTGCATGGAAGTCAAGTCCAAGGTAATCAGTACCCTGAGGCTAACAGGCTTAGAGGCCAAGAACTAAGGTGACCTCTGGCAGCGGCAGGTGGGAGAGTGAGAAAAGCCAAGTATAGACTCCAGAGCCTTCGGGCGTGAGGCTCTCAGCTCTGTTCATTAGACAGTTGCTGGATCTCCTGTTACTTATGCATATGTCTCTGGGAAGTTAATTGGACTATCAGCAGTAATTTAGAACTTTTATAAGTAAAATTGCTTTTAGTTTCTTAGGCAAGCCCGCACAGAGTGCACTGTGATGCTCACAGGCCTTCTCTGTGCAACGGTGTGACCCAGGCCAGCAGCTCAGGCTGTCTCCTGTGTGGACATGTATCAAAGATGCCTTGGGTACCAAAGGGTGGCACAAGAGTGGGATCAATGTCATCTTCTGGAAGAGTGGCATTCCAAGCAGGCCAAGCCAGGTACTGTTGGTTACACCCCTGTCAAGGATAAGGACCAGAAGTCAGGGGTCCTGGGCTACTCTGCAGCCTCAGCTATTCCACTCTGGTCTACTTGGCATTCTAGATCCTTCTCTGCCTTTGGCTTCAGTTAAGTCTCCTTAATGTCCACTGATAGCCTCAATTTCTTCATGCTACTAAGTGGAAACCAAGGTGTAGATGGATTCAATGAACATGAAGGTCCTACACGTGCTTGTCTTCAGGGCAGAAACTGCAGCCATGGGGCAGGGGCGGGGGGCCGGTCTCCAAGATGCTGGGAGCTAGAGTGCACTCCAGCTGAAGTGACAGGATCCAATTTACTGCTCTTTCAACTCCCTGTTGAAGATAGACCCACAGTCTTACAAGTATGCACGCACGCACGCACGCACGCACGCACGCACGCACGCACGCACGCACGCACGCACGCACGCACCCCTACAGAAAACGCTCTCAGACAGAAAAATCAATTAGCTTCATTTCATCCAAAGAAGAGCCTCATAAATGACCACTAAAGGAATCAAGCAAACAACTCAAGGATGCTAGTGCTTTGGCAAACATGTTTGTTAGTTGTACTTTGTTTTCTTGAAAATGAAATGAAGGCGCTAGGTATCATGGTACGAACTAGCAATCCAGACAATTGTGAGGTCTTATGAGTGTGAGGATTATGAATTTGAGGCAAGCCTAAATTGTAGAAAAAGACCCCAAGATACTATTTAAAAAAAAAAAAACAAACCAGGGGCATCTTGGGTGTTTTTTTTGTTTTTTTTGTTTTTTCCCCATGAATGGTTCTTTGAAATCTCTCTATTGTCAAAAAATGCAAAATAGGTAGGGGTTGAGTAAAGCCACCTACAGTCATGGGGATGGCTTATGTAAGACAAAGAGATACAAATCCAGGGCAGAACCTCTCCTGGGGGGCCTAATCAGAAGTAGGAAGAGCCACTTGTCTGGGCTCTGGAGACACTGACCATTGGCCTCAGACTACCAGGCTAGTCCACCCGTGACCCAAACACATCAGGAATTCCTAGTCCCCACAGAGTGTGGCTCTAAAAGTCACATTTTCTCTCCCAATTCAGCTCATTCACTGTTGATTTTTTGTTTTAATTTAGGTCAGCTAGCCTCACTTACCTTATAATGAGAAAGGAAATGCCTTCAGTAATAGGAGAGTTACCCAATTGAACTTGTGCCTACTCAAATTCCTTTACACTAATTATGCACCTGTAAAACTCACGCCTGAATAGGAAGCTCACAACTGCTCTACTTCTTTATACATAATGAAATTAATAAACAAATAAGGCTGGACTCTCTGGGGAGAGCTTTATCTTCTTGAAGAGTGTTAAATACATGATAGATTCCAAGTGATCATATTCTAGCATAATGAGGCTCATGACATTCAGTGCTGAGCTTTGACAATGTTAGCTCTGCCAGCTGCCTTGGTGGCATGGTTGGATTGGGCTAGGTGTGGATGTCATTGAGTGGATCTTCCTGAAGACAGGCTGGGCTCCACTCATGCAGACTCTGTTTCTTTCTCTCCTTGTGTGAGCAGGCTTTCTGCCTGCTGCCTGCCCCTTGCCTCTCTGCTCACCCTTTGCAACTCTAAGATCAGTGGTCGTTGTCTCTGTGAGACAGTGATGCTCAGTGTGGACTGTACGATTGAGATTGCAAACAGAGCTTCCAGGAAAATGGCCCTGACATGAGGCTTCATACATTCGGCTTTCTGGCCCTCGATGCCCATGCTTTGAGTCCATGCAGCCAGAGATGCATGCCATCTGGAAGATGTCTTGAGGTGCTGAGGCTGTTGTTGGATTCCCCCTTTGTCCAAGAGTCCTGAGCAATATATGACGTGGGGTTGGACCCGGTTGGCATAAGTTCAGACCTTGTAAAGAGCTCATTTCACGAGCTTAACCCAAGTTAGTTTCCCCATCTCAAAATGAATATAAAGATCCCTTACAAATGAGAACTGACCAGTCCAGTCACTATCACAAAGAATTTAGCCCCAGAGAAGAAGCCATGTGGAGCATTTCTGCCCCTATGTTCCCTCCTGTAAGTCCTAGGGTTCCAGAGGCACCAGGTGGCCATGCTTGGTTTCCTCACATAACTGTGCCTTAGCTGACTGTCCTTTCCCACCCCTTAAGCCCTTTGCAGTTCCCCATCCCAGGCCCCTGCTACACAGGCTCCCTTCCTTTCCATGTTTCCCTGGGCTGTTGGCTCGCCCAGATTCCTATTTACAAAAGCACTTCCTAATCATATCTGGCCACCCTCTACCTTCCTTCCCACAATAAACCAGGACTGGACCTACTGTTTAATGAATGTTGTTTTAAAACAAAAACAGTCTTGAGGATCATAGATCTTTGAAACACTGAGCATCATGTTTTTGATGCTAGGTGGTCTCATGGGAAGTGCTTGGTCAGCTTCCTGACCCAGAGAGATCTCATGTTACTACCTGATGGACACAGTTGGGGTGACTTTTCCTATTGGTTGTTCATCTTGTCTCTAGATGGGCCCATAACTTGAATTAATGTCATACAAATGAAGAAATGGCACTGAGGAAATATTTTGGTGCTTAAACTTACTTGACAGAGCAGAGCCTGGGTGCAAGAGATCACGCTGGGAAGATTGGTTCCTAATGGTCTTTATCCACAACTGGCTTTTGTCCACAGTCGAGAGTTTCTCCTCCTTCTGGGGGAGCTGCATTTCCTCTCACTTAGCAGCTATTGTCTACTAGATCAGGTCATGGCTTTTGAACCATCAGCCCTGCCCAAAGGCTGGCTCATTACTGCCTAGGCCTGCTGCCCCATCCAAGGCAGTTTCCAGAATGCAGGAGCTGGCTACCCCTTCAGATCTGAGGTCTAGGTGAGACTCACTCCCAGGCTGCAGCTCTTCCTTCCCCTCAGCACCTGAGATGCAGCCTGGTTCACATGTTGAATGTGATTTTATTATTTATTTACTTACTTGTTTATTTTCTTGTATATATATATGCAAATATGTGGCCATGTATGATCTATGTATGTACCTATATGTGTGTACATGTGAATATCAGAGGTCAACTTCAGGTATCATTCTCCAGGCACTGTATACATTTAAAAACAAAAGAAAACAATAAACAAACAAACAAACAAACAAAAAACAGGCGCTCTCATTGGCCTGGGACTCACAAAGTAGGCTAGTCCAGCTAGCTAGAGAAGTCTAGCAAGCCTCATCTCCACTTCCTTAGTTTTGAGATTACAAGTCTGTGCCATGGTGGCATGTGGTGGTAATCTAATTGTACTGAAATGTGATTTTGATTGTATGTTAATAAATAAAGTTGCCCAGGGGTCAGAGCTATTAGAGCCATAGCAAGAGTATGGCGGTGGTGGCACACGCCTTTAATCCCATAGATATCTGTGTGTTCAGGGATATAGCCAGCATTGGAGACATATGCCTTTAAGACCTAGGAGGCTTGGGAGAAGCTTTGGCCTGGACTGAGCCACAAACAGTGGTGGGACCATGGAAGCAGTGGCTACTGCTCCACGTTGCCAGCTCCTTCTCATCGTGTTGGTGACTGCGGTGATGCTGCTACCTGGGACTAAGGGTTTACTGCTGCCGGTTCAGAGAAGAATTGCCAGGACCGTCGTGTTACAAGAAAACATCAGCAAAGGTCAGTTTGGAAAAGTTTGGCAAGACAAATGGTGGGGAAAAATTGCTGTGAAGATTTTCTGTTCTAGGGAAGAATGTTCATGGTTCCAAGAGACAGACATTTATCAGACTGCGATTGCTCCAAACCACAGAGGAGGAAAAAAAAAAGTCTGCAGGAAACCATGACCATGCCTAACAGTGACTTTGAAATCTTCAAAAAGATGACAGGATCCTACAACGGTGATTCCACATGGACTATGATAAAGCCATTAAGCTGATTAACACCATGGAAAAATCGACTTTGGACTACAAACTGGTCAGGACAATTTCGAGAGGACTAGTTGAGATGATCCAGCCTGACAGACTACTCAAACAAGGACTTGAAACAAGCCCTGAACTTTCCTTTTATGCAAAGACTGGACAAATGATACAGGACTTGACAATTAACCAAAAATTTTCTTTTAAAGACTCCCTAAAGCTATCTTCACTCCTAGGAAGCAAAAACAAAAAGAGAATATAGATATGAGATAGATCATCAAATCTACTCTGAGAAAAAAGATAAAGAAATAATAGGATAAATAGGTAGATCACTGAATCTACACTGAAGAAAAAGGGGAAGATATAAAAATGACAAAAGGTAGACTAATGAATCTATTATGAAAAGAAAAAAGAGAAAATATGGATATGATAAGATAAAAAGGGAGATTATGGAATCTACTTTTAAAAAGGAACTACTTGTTTTAAATAAGATAAGTAATGAAAATTTTTTGGTCTGAGTTTATCAGATGTTACTGGACTGGACATTGTTAATATATATAATGGAGTTTTTTGTCTGGATCTGTCAAATGTTAATGGACTAGACATTGTTAATGTAATCTTGACTGTATATTGCATATACTTATTGAAGATAGTTTTTCTTGTATTAGTTTAAGCTTTTTTAATTTTAGACAAAAAGAGAGGAAATGTGGTGGTATTGTGTTTCCCAAAATATTGTGTACTCTAATAAATTTATCTGGGGTCAGAGAACAGACAGCCACTAGATACAAAGGCTAGAAAATGGTGGCACTCACACCTTTAATCCTAGCATTCCAGAGATAGAAATCCCTCTGGATCTCTGTGAGTTCAAGGCCACATTGGAAATAGCCAAGCATGGTGACACACGCCTTTAATCCCAGGGAGTGGTGGTAGAAAGCAGAAAGATATATAAGGCGTGAGGACCAGAAACTAATAGTATTTGGCTGGTTAAACATGTGGCTGGTTAAGCATTCAGGCTTTCGAGCAGCAGTTCAGCTGAGAGCCATCCGGATGAGGACTCAGAGGCCTCCAGTCTGAGGAGACAAGACCAGCTGATGATCTGGCGAGGTGAGATAGCTGTGGCTTGTTCTGTCTCTCTGATCTACCAGTATGGACCCCAATAACTTGCCTCAGGTTTGATTTTATTAATAAGTACTTTTAAGATTCCTGCTACAGTGGCAAGTAGCTTTCTCCCTTCTATATATATATATATTTTAGGAATCTTCTACAGTAGTAGGATTCCATGTATTTTTTAAAACCATTTATTTTTTTTTTGAGATTATAACATAATCACATCATTTCCCTTTCCTCCTCCTTTGGGGTTGGATGTGGTGACACTCACCTTTGATCCCAGCACCAGGGAGGCAGAGGTAGGAGGATCTCTGTGATTCAGAGGCTGTTCCAGGCTTCACAGTAAGCTCCAGGATGCCCAGGACTCCATAGAGAGAGATCCTGTCTAAAAGTGAAATAAAATAAATAAAGGTCCTTAGTGTTTTAGTGTAAACTATCTCTGCCCATGTTCCCTCCTTTACCCTGCCCTTCGTCCCCTCCACATGTAATCCTTCCATTCTAATTTCCCCTTTATCTCTGTATAAAACTGTACTTTATTCAACCTATCTTGAAAGATGCTCACCTCCCTTCTGGTCCCCAACTAGTTACCTAATGTCTGTGGTTGTTCTGACTAAAACATACATTTCTAAAACTTCAAGCTAACCTTCACACACAAGAGAAAATACCCAGTGTTTGTCCTTTTGGGTCAGGACTACCTCACTCAGGATAGTAGTTTCTCCATATATTCCTGCAAATTTTATAATTTCATTTGTCACAATAGCTGAATAATATTCCATTGTACACATGTACCACACTTTTATTATCCATTATCTGCTGGTGGACATCTAGGTTTGTTCTAATTTCTGTCTGTTGTGACTAGAGTAGCAATGAACATGGATGAGCAAACGTCTCTGTAGTAGGATGCAGAGTCCTTTGGGTATATGCCTAAAAGTGGGATAGCTAGATCTTATGGCAGATCTGTTTTCAGCTTTTTGGGAACCTTCCACACTGATTTCTATAAGTGGATTTGCCGGTTTGCATTCCCACCTGCAGTGGATGAGTGGTCCCCTTTCCCTGCATCCCAGCCAGCATGAATTGTCAGTTGCCTCATTGATCTTGTCTGTTCTGAGTGGGGCAAGATGAAGTCACAGAATAGGTTTAATCTGCATTTCCCTGGTGGCTAAGGATGTTGGGCATTTTTTAAAGTGTCGGTCATTTGTGTCTCACCTTTTAAGAACTCTGTGTTTAGATCTAGACCACATTTTTTAATTGTATCATCTATTTTCTTGAGGTTCAGCTCTTTCGGTTCTTTATATATTCTGTCTACTAAGCCTCTATCAGGTATATAATTGGTAAAGTATTTTTCCTACTCTGTAGGTTACTTTTCTCAAACATAGAGCTTTTATTTTAATTAATTAATTAATATTTATTTATTTATGTATTTATTTTACATCCTAACTGAAGTTTCCCCTCCTTCCTCTCTTCCCATTTCCTCCCCAACCTGCCCCAATCAACTTCTCCTCTTTTTCTGTTTAGAAAGGAGCAGGCCTCCCATGGGTATCAACAAAGCATGGCATATCAAGTTGCTGTAAGACTAAGCACCTCCCCTGTATTAAGGCTGGACAAGGCAATTCAGTATGAGGAATAGGTTCCCAAAGCATTAGGGAGAGCCCCTGCTTCCATTATTAGGAGTCCTACAAATAGGCCAAGCTACACAACTGTCACACATATGTAGAGGGCCTAGGTTGGTCCTATGCAGATTCCCTGGTTGTTGGTTCAGACTCTGTGAGCTCCTATGAGCCAGGTTAGTTGTTTCTGTGGGTTTTCTTGTGATGTTCTTGACCCCTCTGGCCCCTGCAATCCTTCCTCCCCCTCTTCAGTAGGATTCCCCTAACTTGGCCTAATGTTTGGCTGTGGGTCTCTGCATTTGTTTCCATCAGTTACTGGATGGAGGCTCTCCGATGACAATTGGGGTAGTCACCAATCTGATCACAGGAGATGGCCAGTTCAGGCTATGTATCCACTATTGCTAGGAGTCTTAGCTGGGGTCATCCTTGTAGATTCCTAGGGGTTTCCCTTGCATCGCGTTTCTATCTGACCCTGAAGTGCCCCCCCTTTACAGTCATCTCATTCAGCACTCTTCCCATCCATCCAACTCCAAACCCAATGCTTCAAGTTCCCATCCCCACCTGCCCCCTGGTGACCCAGGAGATCTCTTCTATTTGCCCTTCCCAGGGAGATGTATGCATCTCCCCCTTAGGCCCTCCTAAATATGCAGGTTTTAGGATGGGTGTTGTGGTTCAAATTCAGGTCCTCATGCTTACGTGGCAAGTGCTTTACTGAACTATCTCCCAGCCCCAACCTTTTAGATTTAAAGCCGTAAGAATCATCATTTTGATTGTGTGTGTAGGAGGGGATGTGAACTCGTTAGTTCAGCATGGCTTTGTATTCATGATGATCCTCCTGCCTCAGCCTCACGGGGGATGAGACTGCCATGCTTCCAGAACCTCTCGTTGCAGACTCTGCCTGCTGCTCTTCAAGACCTGTTACCTACTGCCTTGCATCAGTGAAGCCAGGCTCCCTGGCTGTCTCCTATTTGTTTGCTAGTTTCTGAAATGTCCATGTCCCTTCTTCCTGAGAAAAGTCTTAAGGTCACCCTCTTGAGCCAAAGAGGACAAAGACGTAAAATACTGGCAACAGATTCTTCCCAATGTGCCAATGATTAGCAAGCTGTCACTTGGATGAAAATGCATATTCGTGAGGTATAGGATTGATTAAATAAGAGCACCAACCCTTGAGCCCTAGAGAGAACTCTGAGAGAGACTTTTCCACAGAGGGTAACCCAACACCTGCATGTTTGTACCATGATCTCCTAGCAAGGTCTGAAGACTTTGGGGTTTGCTGCTCTGAGGCCGGACCGTTTCTATTTCTGCTTTGTATTGCATTTGCTGATAAACTGCCCTTAAATAGAATCCATGTTTTTTTGAGTAGAGTGCTCACTTCATTCCTTATCTCTCAAAAGGGCATCATTAATTCATGGTGAATGTCAAGTGATTTTTGCTCTTCATTTTGAAGCTTGTAGCCAGTTCACATGGAGACTGCTCCACAACTTCACAAAAGCATCCAATTAATCTATCAGAATATCATACTCAAATTACAGTGGAGCCGTGTGTCTATTCTACGGAAAAGCATCAGAACTCCTAGCCCATTACTCCAATTAGGAAGGTTTAATTGGCAGACCGTGCAAATGAAGCAAGCGTGAGTCACTGCAGAAGGTTGTGTCTGAAAGCCATCAGCTAATGGTTTTGTAACCTGTGTAAACTTGATACGGCCTTCCTTCATACAGCTAGCTAGCCCATGCCAGTCGGATAGTATTTCTGCTCATGTACACAGAGCTTTGTGTGGGGTTACATTCACCCTACAACAGTAAGACCACTTTTGTACACTCAGTGAGTGAGGTTTGGGGGCAGATAGGATCGAGCATGGCTGTCACTCACCAGAAGTGCACTTAAAGCCGATCAATACATAATGATTCATAACCTCTGAAGTTATGATAATCAGAGATTAGGGGGACAGCAGAGCCTGGCAACTAGGACAAAGTGTTTCTCATTGTTCATGTATCTATCACATCTGTCTGGCTTTATCTCATTCTTTTCCATTTTACCTTTTTGTGCTGCAATCTAGCATAAATGGATTATGCAGGGCTGAGGCATGTTGAACGAATTGAGGCTTCGCTGAGCTCCGGATCTTATTGTCTTACTGTGCTCTTCTATCCAGGCCATTTGTCACAAAGGCCCAAGACCGCAGTGCCTGGGATGGGAGTGGGGAGAGCTCAGGATGACCTGACATCCTGTCCCTGTGTAAAGAACCTGAGCGTTCCTTCTTTCGCCGGCTTGTGTCCCCAGTGTGAACCACTGGCTTTCATATGTCCTGGGGGTTTTGTTGACTTTTCCTGAACTGATGTCTGTTCACACCAGATAGTGAAACAATGGTAGAGCAGGGAAAATATTCCAGTTGAGTCTAGTTTCATGGTCCAGAGAGTTTAACTCAGTTATGGGAGCATGGCTGAGAGGTTACTTAGAAGAGCATGGGTGAATGTATGCCTTTAAGAGCACCAGTTACATAGAGTTGAATACATCACTGGACAACGCATGTCCCCACCTCAACAATGCTTAGCTGTTTGTGTACCTTGAGGAGGAGGGCCCTTGCTGCTTTGTTAGCCCCTTATTCTCTTCATGACAGATCGTTAATGGGCTCCAACTTGAGGGTCTCCTGGGGGTAATCACAGCTGCTCTGATTTCCAGATGGCGATATCTGGCCGTGTCGTATCCAGAGGACCAAGTTCCACAACACTCGGTGAACTGTGTTGGTACATTAGATGGGCAGTGCTGATATGCACTCTACGTGGGAGAGCTCCATCTTTTCCATCAATAGCAATCCTTGCATTACCCACAGCAGCACTGTGCCCAGTACAGTGAGTGAAAAGTGAGCAAGGATATGGAAGGTGCACAACTTGGGAACACAGAAGCATGTGAGACTCAGCACCAAAACTAAACACTCTTATTTGATTTCCAGCTTTTTATGGAACGGTATCTATGAATTTTTTTCTTTCTCAAATACTAACTCTAGTTTATTAAAGATTGAATTTTCTTCCCAGTTTGAGGAATCAAATACTATCTTCAAGTAGCTTCTCCGAACACACATATTTAATGCAATGAAAATTTTGCCTAGCTTAGCTAAAGAAGGTGATGTAACTAAATATGCTTCACGCTACCTAAGGTCTTGAAAGGATTTTGCGTCGATTCTTTTGGGAAGCATGAACGTTCCCTTATGCAAAAGGAGGTTTCTCAGAGTGTGAGCTGGTAAGAAGCAGGTTGATGACCACACTCCTGTGGAGTTGACACCACTAATGCTTCCTGTCTTCGGTGTGTGGGCTAGCAGGCCATGGGCAGGTGATAAGGACAAGAGAAGTCCCCTCAGCCTCATTCACTGGCAAAGACGAACATGGAGAAGAATTTTTGCTGAGTGCAGGCTCCGTTGTGCGCCTTGAAGTGGCCCTGGCAAAACTGAAACCAGTGCCACTGTTGAGCCTGTTAGAGACACAGAGAGCCAAGGCGGGACTCAGTATCACAGTCACAGCATGGTGTCTGTGTAAACGCACAGAGAAAACAGGATTTGATTACTTGAGGTGTATATCTGTGTATTGGTACACTTCCTGGGAATCCATCAGACCCACCAATCAGATATACACTGTAGCTAGAGTTTCCCTGCCTTGCCCACAGTCAGGACAAATCTTTGTCACCCGCCAGTCCCACAGCCGCTCAGACCCAACCAAGTAAACACAGAGACTTATAGTGCATACAAACTGTATGGCCGTGGCAGGCTTCTTGCTAACTGTTCTTATAGCTTAAATTAATCCATTTCCATAAATCTATACCTTGCCACGTGGCTGGTGGCTTACCGGCGTCTTCACATGCTGCTGGTCATGGCGGCGGCTGCAGTGTCTCTCCGCCTCAGCCTTCCACTTCCCAGAATTCTCCTCTCTCCTTGTCCCACCTACTTCCTGCCTGGCCACTGGCCAATCAGTGTTTTATTTATTGACCAATCAGAGCAATTTGACATACAGACCGTCCCACAGCACTTCCCCTTTCTTTTTTTTTTAAAGGAAGGTTTTAATTTTTACACATCTCCAAAGTCAGCTTGGTATATTTGGGAATTTGGGCGTAGCTTCTCTTACTACTTCCTGCTGGAGGGGGGCACTGTATCTTATGGGGACACAAAGAAAATTTTAGGATCATGGAGTAGTCCATGAGACTGTATCGTCTGAGCCAGTTGCCTTGAAACAATTCTGGATGTTGGATCATCTGGGCCATGGTGTCATCGGAGACCTTTCAGGTGGTCTTGGCTGGTCAAACCTGATGTACCTTAATCTGGAACAAATCCATAGCCTCTGGCTTTCTGTAGAAACAAAAGCAGAGCCTCTTTTCCAAAGCAACATATCCTTATAGCCAAATTTTGAAGTCAAGGTACCTTTAAAATATACATTTTGGCATAACTTAACAGCTTTTGCAATCAAATGTTTTTCTTCAGTTACAAATATCAAAGAGAACATAATCCAGATTCTCTGTGTGGTAGCCATCTCTATGTGGCTTATTTTTTATATTACCTTGAGCCTTTTGCTTTAAACTGCAGCCTTTTAAGCCTGAAACGGCACTGTGGCTGCTGGCTCCTCCCACTTCAGCTTCCCAACATGGCGGTGGTACGTTTTCCGCCAGCTCTGGGAGCCATCTTGGGTCTGTGCTTTTATCCAAGCAGCGTGTAGCCCAGAAACCTCTTTTTGTTTTGTACTAGCAAAGGCTAAATCCACCATGCAGCTTAATGTGCCACTTGCAGAGGTCTCATTCCCGCCATACTGCAGATCGAGCGCACATGCCAGGAACCCGCCAGTAACTCAAACCGGCAGCTGCCGCTCATTTGAGAGAGACAATTAGGACGCTGTTTTTAGCTCCGTTTTAGAATCTTTTCTCAGGTTTTAGGTGGAAACTCTTGCCCTCTCGTTGGGCAATACACCTTGGTTCAAGTTCAGAAGTTTCCTTTAGCATAGAGGATGCCACATCCAGCACGCCGTCTTATTGTGACTCCCAGGCAAGAGAGAAGTTGAACACCACTCATTTTGCCCCTTGATTAACACTGGAAAGTGTCAAGCCAGGCGGTGGTGGCACACGCCTTTAATCCCAGCACTCGGGAGGCAGAGGCAAGTGGATCTCTGTGAGTTCGAGGCCAGCCTGGGCTACCAAGTGAGTTCCAGGAAAGGCGCAAAGCTACACAGAGAAACCCTGTCTCGAAAAACCAAAAAAAAAAAAAAAAAAAAAAAAAAAAAAACACTGGAAAGTGTCAGGCATGGTCAATGTGTAACTGTAAAATGGGATGATCTACGCATCCCACCCCTATCTCTGTCAAGAACTGATTCATTTTTAATTATATGTGCACGTGCCTATCTCTGTGTGAGTATGTGCACATGATTGCATGTACCCATGGAGGATGGAGGAGGAAGTCACATCCTCCTGGAGCTGGAGTTCCAGGTGGTTATGATGGGTGCTGAGAAATTAACTCTGGTCTTAGAGAAGAACAGCATATGATCTGTCCTGGTTTGCTGTCATTACTGAGACAAAATGCCATGACCAAAAGCAACTTGAGAGTAAAGGGTTTATTTGTCTTATACATCCCATTATACTCTATCATTGAGGGAAGCCAGGGCAGGAACTTGAGGCAGGGATTTTGAGATGGAAACTGAGGCATAGAGGCCGAAGAAGAATGGTGCTTACTGCCTAGTCCCCCTGACTTGTTCATCCTAATTTCTTCACTACTCAGAACCACCACTGCCCAGGGGTGGCACCACCCACAATTAGGTTGGACCTTGCTATATCAATCACTAATTAAGGAAATGCCCCATAGAACTCTAGCTTGGGTCCAAGTTGATTAAACATATCTACCAGCACATTGTCCTAACTGATGAACCATCTCTCTATCCTGCTCACCACCACCACTTTTCTTGTCTTAAAACTTTTAAAATTCTTTAAATGGGCTTCCATTTCTTGTTTACACTGGGTCCTAAAAATAAAATAAATTAAGAGATGCTCATGCTTGGTATCCTTGGCTTGACTCTGAATACTTTCTGTGACCAACTCAGCCCTGAAAGCCACGTAGCTGTTCTCCAGGCTTTCATCCATAGTTCAAAGCATGTTTGAGGGTTCTTGTTATTCCCATTGGCTAACAATGGTGCTGCTTGCTGAGGAAAAGCTCTGAGGTATGGTTCTTAAAACACTGGTGATCAGAAATATGTGACTTTGTTCCCATCATGGGGTATCTGTTTCCTTGAATCTGCAACACATGCCACTGATGATGATGGTGGTGCTGAGTGGGCTGCTTTCTGTCCCTAGACTCGTCTTACTTCCTGGTCTGTGCAGTATGGTAATGTGTGTAAGACAGACGCCAAGCATAGGGTAGATGACCCACAACCATTCTCCAATTTCTGCTCACAGTCTTGGCTTATGCAGGCTGCTTCCATCCATCTTCCTAGGCTTGTATTCCATGGAAACAGCTACTTAGGGTGATGATGTATGTTCAACATCTTGTAGATCAGTTCCATGGGCCCCACCAACCCAGTGATTCTGTCCTGTGGGGTACTGATGGTGCCTTCAAAAGATGATGTTATCTTATTAGTTGTTTCAAAGGAGAAGGGAGGGAGGAATAAAGAAAGGGAGGGAGGGAGGGAGGGGAAAAGGAAGGAAGGAAGGAAGGAAGGAAGGAAGGAAGGAAGGAAGGAAGGAAGGAAGGCAGGCATTTGCCTTAGAAGTCAGTGTTCATAGTTTTAATGAGTAGGTTTCTTCTGGAAGCTATTGCTCTATGTTGGAGGCCATGTGTTGGATGTGGTATGTAGGAACTGACTGTGGAGGGGGTGCTAGGCAAGCTTCATTTCAAGGTGGAAGTTAACAGTGTTTTCAAATTAGAGCCACGTGTTTGTCTTTGGCCTTTATGTGTCTCCCCCAATTAAGCACCTTTAAATCTAAAGCAATGGACCTATTTGTTAACATGAACAGCAGATAAATAACAATCAAGAGTTTTCTAGAATACCAGGTGCCAGCATATTTCAAAATATTGTTATGAATTTAAAAGTTAGATAACAGCATTATTCAGAGGATGGGAATGAATGTTTACAAATACATCTAATCCTAAAATTCTTGAAATCTCCTGTGTAAGAATACACAAAGTTAAATTTTGGCAAAACCAAAATACAAAAAGGAAATGAAATCAGTGGTGGGTGGCTGCTCACAGGAGCAGAGTCCTAAGACTCAGAGTTCCTGATGACAGATCTAGGAATAAGAGTTGGGCCTATGGTCAAAATTGCACTGTTCAGAACTGATGCTTTTTAACCTCTCCAGGGTCTCAGACTCTTTCTCTGGCCACCCTTGATGTCTCGGGAGACCAATGGAAGAGCAGTTAGCATATGAGACAGAATGAGTTGGAGGTGATGAGATCCACTAGTGTACGTATTGGTATTTGCGTGTGTAGGGGTGTGTTTGTCTCTCTATTAGTGTGCATGTGTCTGAGTATCTATTTATCTGTCCGTGTGTCCATCTGCATCTATCTATCTGTGTGTCTGCCTGTTTATGTGTAACAGGGAAAGACACTGGAAGTTGCTTGCAAGTTGATATAATTAAATTCACACTCCTCCGTGAGATGGTCCTAGGACAGTTAAAACAGCTAAGAGAGGAAAACGCAGACACAGCTTAGAATGCTGTAGAAGGGTCCAGGCGGCCATTTTGAGCCCGTGAGTGGAGCAGAAGAAGGGCAGCAGGAGATGAGAAAGGAAACAAAGGAAACCAAGAGAAAGCAGGACCCAGCACTGGAGGCTTCCCACAAGAAAGAGGACTTGGGACTGATGATGGCGGAACACCACAGGGGCCTTTGGGTCTCTGTGTGAAAGTTTCTTCTAGGAAGCCCCGTAGGCCCCAGGAACAAGCTAGCCTGGAAGGGTGTGGGAGAGGAGGCAGCCTGCACTGGTCTCATGGGGAATAGGGACAAACCCTGAGATACATTGTAAAACGGATGCTCTTCATCCTCCCCCGAAGCATTACAGCCTCCCCCTAACGCTCTCCGTTTCCTAATCATCACATTTAGCCCAGGAAACCGAGGTCAGTATATCTTTGTGCTTTTATTTGAGTGTTATGTAGCATCTTCAAACACGAATAAATGAAATTTGAGCAGTTGTTGAAAATACTACCAAACCCCAGCCTCGCTAACTTAAGCAGACGCTGAGCTATTGCTTCCCAAAATTTCACCTAATTTCATTTTGAATTAATTTTCTTAAATATGTATCGCTAATTGGATAAGAGAAATATCACTAGAAAGAGCCCTTCCACACACTGAGCCTTTATTTTCCAAATATGAAATTCATATATTTTCTCAACAATCATTAGCTGGAGACCCCCTCTAGGGATGGCAAGTGTAGCAAGAAAATTAATTCCTAAATGAGAAGTTCCTCAAGAAATTTCCCCCACATGGCTCACCGAGTTATCTGGGAAAGGCTCCCTCAAATGTCTGATTTCCAAGGAGGAATTCACCAGCAGAATGTGAATATTCATAAGGAAGCGCTCAAGAACTGCTGCTTAGCCAATCAGCGTCAGATCCTTTGGTATTCATTATAATAAAATTAATCTTGATTAATTCATTCATTATTAATCTTGCATTCAAATGCAATTTCATAGAAATTGCATTGTGATTTAGCAATTAATTTATATGCCAGGATTGAGAAGCAACCCCCCATTCCTCTGAGGCACAGCTCTCTGTGTCAGCAGAGCCCACCGCAGGCCCAAAAGATGCATTTGTCTAAACGAAGTCAGGAAATGAAAGCAAATATTCAAGCTGCACACCGAGGCAGGAGATCCCTTTCTGGCTGCTGTGTGTTGTATAAACTTAAAAGAGCAGAGATTTTTCCTTAGCTGGGAAGGAAGAAGGCACATACCTGCTTCAAATGCCAGAACAAAGTTCATGTCTGTAAGCAGTTTGCTAGAACATCAAAATTTTTGGATTCCTACTCATCATCGTTTAAATGGGCCTTAAAGGACGTGTTTGCAGCTGGGTGTCCCTGCTTGTTTCTTTATCCCTGTGACAACACTCATCTTGGGGAGGAAAGGGTTTATTTGGATTAGATATCCTGATCACACTCCATCACTGAGGGGAATCAGAACAAGAACTCCAGCAGAACTGAAGCAGAAGCCATGGAGGGGTCCTGTGTCCTGGCTTGCTTCCCATGGCTTGCCCAGCTTGCTTTGTGATACAGCCCAGGACCAGGAGAGGTAGCACCCACCATGGGTTAGGCCCTCCCACATCCATCATCAGTCAAGAAAATGCCCCACAGACCCAACCACAGGCCAATCTGGTGGAAGTGATTCCTCAATCAAGTTTCCACCTTTCTGGGGGGCTCAAGTTTGTGTTAAGTTGGCAAAAACTAACTAATCCTCCAAGGATGGTGTCATATGACTAGACTTCCAGTACTTGGGAGACTAAGACAGGTAGTTTACCAAAAGTCTGAAGTCAACCTACATCATATAGGAAGTTCCAAAGAAACAAAAAGTATGTTTGCATGGAAATTTGGGAATAAGCATTTGTGAGCTGAACCAGCTGTTCGTCCCTCTGTTCTTCCTCCCACGATGACACGTGTACACAGAAGTGGGTGGCTGCATATGGTGTGAGTCCCACCCTGGGATGGAAAGTCTGTGCTCTCCTTACATTAACACCACAAGGTACCAAGAGCCTCGTGCATTCGGAAGATTCTGGTGTGAATCGGGAGAGCAGCAGCCAGTCACTGAGTCAGTAACCAAGCTTATCTGAGCCCCTTTACTTTCTCCCAACAATAAACACTGTGATTATTTAGCTTTTGTGAGCTGATATATGGTATGTATATATGTGTGTGCATATGTTTATATACACATATTATGTATATAAAAGGAATATATAGTTATATTGATAACTGATTCTTATTAAGCCTCAATAAATGAGGAGACTTGTTTGACAGATGGGTGGTTGAGAATCTTGGACTGATGAGATATGTATCTGCAAAAATGCTAAGGTTTTAATTACTTGTCTCCAAGTCCAAGGGCTATTCCTTTCCTGTGTTAGAAATTACTGGGTAAAATGGGGCTAGTATGATGTATTTACTCTGTCCAAAAGAAGAAAAATAAGTTTTAACATTTTCAAACAAAATTTGGACTGCACTCCCCCACAAAGGATGTTTATACCATGGATCTTGATTGTATCAGAAACAAATGTTCCTCTTTCGTCTGATTAGCTCAGTCCGGCACACCTAAGACTATTTGGAAAGAAGACAGAACTTTCAGCACCGCTCCACCGAAGGTTCTTGAACACTGGAGGGTTTGGTTCCAGTGGGCAAAAAGCTACAGCTTCAGCTTTTGGGTCAGTCGATCATGTCGCGGGCTGCAATGGGGAGTTCTGGTTCCTGCTGATGCTGTGGTCAGTGTACTGCACCAGGCTACCGCACTTGTAGCAGCAGTGTGCTCCTGTGCAGCAGGGCACCACCATCTCCAGATCCCACAGTGATTCAGTCTCTACAGCTGTGACCAAGGGATGATGTGTCTTTTCATTGTCCCCAAGACCAGTTTCAAAGAATCAGAAATGAGCTCTAGTCATTAACTCCTAAAGGACATGGGAGTCAGGGGCATAATCACAAAGAGAAATAAAAAGGAATAAATCACCCTGAAACACATTATATAAAGTACCTAAAAAACAAAAAACAGTGCAGGGGTCACCAGCATAGGGTCCTTGACATGGGCCCCAGGCTTTGGCCAAGGGACTAAGAACGTAGCCACCACCTCTGCTAACCCCAGACATGGCGTTGTGTGGATGAGGGCTCCCTCCACACCCTGCAGATGCCAATCACAAAGCTGAGGGTCTTACCTCCTTCTCTCAGTGCTGTATCCAAGGCAGTGTGGACCATCTCATGGGACAGACTGAGGTAGGTACTTGCAAGGTGGCTCTGTCTGGTGTTGAGGACCGTACAGGAGGCAGCTGCCATCCAGAGAAATCTGGGACTCTGCTATAAGAGCCTGGGCTTGACTCCCCTTCAGACTCAGGATGCTAATTCCACAAGGTGCCTTGTCTCCAGAAAATACCTCTGAGAATCTCTCCCCTCAGTGCTGCAACAGGTAGAACACTCCAGAAAAGGCATCCACCCGTAGCCCTGCGTTCCATGTGTGAGAAAGGAAATACTTCTATTTGAAAACAAACACGTCTTGTGGACATGAATTACATCACCTTGGAGTCACCTGTTCTTATAGTTCAAATAAAAGTATTTTAAAAATGAAAACATCGTATTCTACAACCTAAAGAGCTTTTGTTTCATTTTTTAGGAATAAAATAGCTAGTGCTAAATTTTGAAACTGGTTTCATTGACATACACAGTGTTACAGGAAAGACTTCCAAATGGAGGCAACTTCCAAATGAAAGAATGCCAACAGAAAAACAATTCCTCCCCAAGTCTTTTAAGCATGAGAATCTGAAAATTGGGTTGTAAGACATTATTCTCTAATGCAATTCCTGTATTGTCACTGTTTTATTTATTCTTTATTTATTGTTGTGTCCTTTCATTGTGGTGATATATTGTGTACCCCAATAAGGTGGGCACCAAATGTAATACGAATCTTAAAAGGTCTTATAATAAAAAACCCAGAGCCAGATATTGGGGTGAAAGAGAAGGAGAACAGCCAGCCACTAGCTTACATCTATGCAATCCTCAGCCTCAAGAGAGTGAGTTCCTGTTTCCTCACGCCTTATATACCTTTCTCTGCCCAGACATCACTTCCTGGGATTAAAGGCATGAGTGCTTACCGGTACTGGGATTAAAGGTGTGTGCCACCACTGTCTGGCTCTGTTTCCAGTGTGGCCTTGAACTCACAGAGGTCCAGACGGATCTTTGTCTCCCAAGTGACAGGATTAAGGATGTGTGCCACTGCTGCCTGACCTCTATGTCTAATCTAGATCTGTCCTCTGATCCCCAGGTAAGCTTTACTGGGGTGCATAATATATCACCACATTTCATGGTTCCAAGGACTTGACCTGATTGGGGCGGTAAGGGGATGAAGAAAATAAAAATACATAGACACACAGACATAGAAAAGCTGGGATTAGGTGGACTGAGCTCTCTGATGGAGAAGCCTCAGCACCCCAGAAGCTCACAGTGTTTGTTGTGTAGAGTTAAACAGGGAGTTTGGGTTATTATACCCAGCAGAACGAAGAGGTGGGTTTAGAATCACAATAGGAGAGGTCTCCAGACTGTAAGGTACCAAGAACACAGCTATGGTGGACATTTTCTGTACACACTGTCAGCATCTGCACATTGAACAGAGACCAACTTCTCCATCCCTCTGAGCCTCACCCACAGGGGCAGGCTCTGTCATTTCCCCATGGGTCTGAAACTTGCCATGACCTGTTCCTGTCAGCAGTACCCATTTACTTAGGACTTCACTCATTCAGGGCTTCCTCCTCTTCTCACAATTTTTCATGTATAACTAGTGTGTGTGTGTGTGTGTGTGTGTGTGTGTGTGTGTGTGTGTGTGTGTGTGTTCCCTGACCCAGCAGCTCACTCATTCAGCCAGATTGGCTGGCCAGAGAGCTCCAGGGGTCTGCTTATGTCCACCTCTTTGGTGCTACACTTACAGGCACACACCACTGTGCTCAGCATTTTATGTGAGTACTGGGGATCGAAACTTGCCTCTACATGCTTGTGGTGCCAATGCCCTAGCCACAAGGCCATCTTCCCAGCCTCTGGCTTATTCCTAAGATAACTATGGATAACCAGCAACATGAAAGCTATTTCCAACAACGGGAGCACCTTAACAACACAGTTCTTACAATTAACACCAACACTGCTCACAGTTTCTGTGTTGTTTTCCTACAAACCTATTGATGTCCTTATAGTCTTTAGTCTTAGCAACACTTTGTGAATGTTGACTCACTAGAAGTTGTGGGAACCCCATGTCACCTTCCTAATTTTCCTTAGTGTCTTTCATAGCTCAAGCCATGACACCAGGATATACTCAGTTTTAAGGTTGGATAATCCTAGAATATTCCAGCTTCCTTATTTTTTTTATTCATGCAATGTATTCTATTTTTCAACTGCTATTTTAAGTCTTGATAAAAACAAAAAAGACTCTATAGATAATTTTTAAAAATACTTTTAATGACTGCTGGTGTGGGAGACATGCCCCAGCAAACACAGGGTTGCTCAGCATGAGGCACCTGTTCTCCAGGGATAGGCCCAAGGCAAGGCTGCTCAGCCACCAGACAAATCTACACTGTGCACAGACTTGTTGAGGTTTGGGTTCCAGAGAGAAGCCAGGGCAGGCACAGGGCCACTGTTGAAAGCCCTGGAGAGCCTGTGCTCCGTCAGTGTCAAGGATGCCCACGGTAGACAATTATTCCTCTTTGCTCCTCCCTGCGTAAATTCACAATGGACCTCCCAACAGGGCATTTGTCTCCCTCCTGACCCACACAGGTAATGCGCTAGCCCAGTTGATGAACAAGGAACCAGTCTTCACTCTAACTTCCTCCACTTGTCTGGGGTAGTGGGCAGTAGAAGATTGCTTAGCAAGGGACCTCTGACTTGTCCTGAGGGTGTTTACAAAGATTCCCCAGTTTTCTTCTGCATTATATGGGATTTACAATGACACTGTCTCACTGGGTAGGTAGCAGGAGCTAGACCCAAGGCAAAGCAGCTTCAGGCGCCCCTAATGCTTCCCCGAGAGTCCACTCTCCTTCACCTGCTAAGTGTGGCCTGAGAGCACGCGGCTGCACCCAAGATGCCTTTGCTATCCCTCACCTGGTGAAAGATTCTTCCAGAACCGGGACCTCGGACAGGACTGTCCCACTGCTTCAGCCCTGGGCCTATGCCGCTGGCCCAGCACCTTGGACAGCAGTTCTGAACATTAGGGCCACTTCCCAGCACCCACCCAGAGCCCAGCATGTTCCTCCAGGCCACGTCAGGCCACCAGTTCAATAGTCACTGACACTTTGAACCATGTCAAGATCGTAGGAAGTGAGGCTTGGAGCACATCCTGGGAGACGTGAACTTTCCTGGGAGCTGTGTCCCTGTCCTGAGTGCCCTTGCTAGACGAGAGTGGCCAGGTGAACAAGGCCCCAGTTTCAGTGGATTGTAGCAACCTGAGTTCAGTTTCTGGTCAGCCTCTATGTCTGTTCTGAGTGGACTATGTTCTATGCATCTCTTCACTCCAGGCTCAGTGCGAGAGGAAAAGACCTTTTTTTTTTCTTTTCAAAGTATGAGTATTATCCTTATGTAAACTTCCTAAACATTTCAAGTCGTCTTCTTTTTCCTATTTCAGAGCACACCCTTGGCAATGTGTGTATACACCAAGTTATTCTTCACTTTTTTGCCACCCATGTGGCATTTGGCTAGGTTAGTCATTTCTGACCTTACAGCCAGCATCAGAGAACCACAAATCACTGTCCCGTCTTCCAAAGTGTGCAGTTTTCTTTACATGAGATCATCTAATATGTACTGCTTTGTGTCTGGTTTCTTTCACATGGAATAATACTTCTGATGTTTATATTTCTTATTGCCTGTCAGAACTTCCTATTGTGCGAGTTCGTTTCATGTGCTTGTCCATGCACCCCTTGATGGATACACATTGCTTTTCACATAAAATTCACATGGGTGCACTTAACATGTTTCACACACACACACACACACACACGCACGCACGCACGCACGCACGCACGCACGCACGCGAGCGCATACATTTGCATTTTGTACTCATATATGTAAACCCACATTCTCCAAGAAAAACCACACAGCCAAAACCACTACTGGGGAAGGGGAACCTGCCCCCCAAGTCAGGCTCTGCAGGTGGAACCACCATGTATGGGCTGCATCTGATGCTCTAACTGTGAGGGCAGAAAATGACTGTGAGGAAAGTCAAAGCCTAACACCCCCCACAAGGGCTCCTTGGTGAGTGGGACTAGATCACTGGGAAAAGCCTGGCTCTGAATGAACAAGATGAAGGCTTGAGTCAGTGAATGGAGAGCCAATTTATAGAGCTCTATAAATGAAGATACTTGAAAAATGTGGCTCCAAGATCAAGAATGCTCAGGAAACGCTGCATACCAGACCTCCCTGTCAGAGTCAGACTTTTCTTAGATGCCACAGACTCTGAATTGTCTTATAATAAATAATAAAATCTGCTTCAATTCAACCCAGCCTCACTACAGCTGGTGGGGCTATTGAGAATTTCCTTTGCATAAGAGACTCAGGCATTCATGGTGAATCACCTAGATATGGGCTGGCTTAGCAACACAGGCAGGTCTGACTTCCTTGTCCTATCCCTTACTGAACACACTGCCCTGTACTCTGAAGAGAATTCTCATGGAATGTTTGCAGGATTGCACCTTATTGGCAGGCCAGCAAAATACAGCTTCAGTGTGCTATAAGATACCATAGTGTGAATTCTCAAGTTTTGGGGGAAAATGTGCTATTGTAGCCTGATATTCAACCAGGGAAGTCTATTCTTTGATGCATTTTCTCAAATAATGGTGTTTTCAGAAGGCAACGAGCATTCTAGATGGAGATGCAACAAAGCAGACAGAATAAAAGCAGAGTGAAAGAAAACTTTATTGAATTTAAATAACAACAAAATCTTTCTCAAGGGCACCTAACATCCTCCATTGGTCCCCCCTGGGAAAGCCACAGCTATCGACACCTGAGACGACAGAGGATCTATATGGGGGGGGGAGCCTCCAATTATTGGCTGGCTTTGTAATTAGAGGCAGAAAGTATCAAACCATGTGTTCATCTTGATGGACAGGGAATGTATAATGCAGACAAGGAAAGGTTATTGTCATATTCTCCTAGTGTGTCAAAGAAGCAGCTAACTCTTCTGAGAAATGCAGTTATAGGCACACTGTGGCTGCATGAAACATGAGAGGCACTGTCCTTGCTTACTGTGAGACTAGCCTGGCTCACTGCTCAGACCTCTGCTGTGCATCAATTTACTTATTCAACTGATGGCTGACTATAATGCACCAAGACCATGTCGTCATTATATGGGTACTCTCAAAGTTATTTCAATAACATATTTCAGTTTTGACCTTGAGAAAGGGAGTGCCACAAGAGTACCACTGTTGATTTCTACCACCAGAGGTTCCCTTCATGTAAATGAAAACTAAGACCTATAAGGCATCTCTGGTGACATCCTACCCATGGGACAGGGTAACTGCATTATGCCCATGTTGAAGTACATGGTTCTTGACAGTAACAATGGATCTTGGATTACAGCTGAGCTTTGTTGACTGGGGCAATAGGGGAGGCCAAGATCTTCCATATATTTTACTTTCAAAAAATTCCCAGGGGTTAGGGATATGGCTCAGTCAGTAGAATCCTTGCTGCAGAGGCATGAAGACTCTTCGGGGCTGGCAATTGTCTTTATATAATACAAGAGGCAAAAGCTCCTTTTTTGTTTTTAACAGAATTAAATAACCAATATTCTACTTTATATGTATATAAAAACTTTGCCAATGCTGCATAATTAAAGGAAAAAGAAGTCTTAAATGTGTGAAATGTTAAATCTGTTCCATTTTATACATAGACTTCCAATAAAGTCAGACACCAGTCAGCACTGCCTGTAGCTAGCCCCAGCCTGGGGCTTCACCTTGGTGATTCTCTCCTAAGGTTATTCTACTCTCTGCCTCTTCACTCAAAAGACATTTAAAGGAATGAGGTGTGCAGCAAACACATAGTGAAAAGTAAAACAATGTCCTGGTTCACTCCCAAGGCTTGCCATTTAGCTGGGCAGAAAGAGGTAAAGATTTGGATATTGAAGGTCATGTTCAGAGGAAAAGTAAAAGCTAGTCAGAAAGAAGTAAAGAGAAAATGGACACAACATATTGGTGGAAAGCATGGAGCATTGAGGAAGCCTTGCCTCCTTCACCTTCCCATCCCTACCTCCATCATCTACACAGCCCTTCCTCTGTCACCTACTCAGCCGTGCCTCTACCATCTACACAGCCCTGCCTCCATCATCTACACAGTCCTATTTCAATAGTTTACACAGCCCTACCTCTATCATCTATATGGCTCTGCCTCTATCATATACACAGCCCTGCCTCCATCATCTATCCAGCACTGTCTCCATCATCTACACAG